>NC_088228.1:28840337-29067837 GCF_036934945.1 Oncorhynchus masou masou
CCTCTCTGGCCATTTGCAGTGTTGAACATGTTGAATCGTTCTGCCTGCTCGCCTTGCAGGTGGATTATACTGTGTCATTTGATGGACATTTTGATCAAATGATTAAATCACGCTTCAACATTTGATATCATATAAAACAAAGCAATCATTGTTATCACTGCTACCGTTATGGTCCCACTTCACATTGGCATGAAAAAAATGTATGTGCTGTACTGTTGTTTATGTTTGTTGTTGTTGCTGCCTATTATTATTGGTGTACCTAGTAAAGATATATGGTTCCGTCCTGGCATTATGTGTCTTATATTTACCCCCCCCCCCACACACACACACACACACACACACACAGGCAGGCAACAGACTGAGCTCTGTCACTAGCATCCAGCTGCTAATCAGAACCAGACTGACGCATTTCCCTGGAGGGGACTACCAGCAGGCAGTCAGGCAGACAGGCAGTCAGGCAGAGAGGCAGGCATGATTGAACTTACAGAAAAGATGCAGAGTTAAAGGAGACATGACTGTACTGCCCATAGATACATATATTGTAGTACAGTGTCGCTCAAGACCTTGGTTGCCAGTGGAGTCTTGTATTCAAATCAGTAGCTGGATGTAGTTAGTTACTGAAGACATGAAAACATCTCCCAGGTCACTGAATACGAGTTACAAGCCAGAGTGTCTATTGGAAACAGACAAGTTAGTGAGGCAGCAACATGTTGCATTGATTTGCTTACAGTGCTCTGTTCTGCTGTTACACTCTGACAAATGGCCTTGGAATGAAAAACCCTGCCCAGCCATTTGAACATCGGGTCCTTGCCAATGTAGTGGTGGCTAATGGGAAGCTTACGCTTGTCATACCTCAGACCACAGGAAATGAGACAATGACAAGACACAAACTGATCACACGTTTAAAAGATTGGTCTGCTAATTGTGTTGTGAGTAAGATCTTATTTGTCTTCCCTTGGTATGAACGTCTATGGTTTATTCCATTCCCCATTGACATCGTCTTATTCATGGGTTGCATGTTGTGTCAAGCCATGGTTCTGAACGTTTTCTTGAAGACTGATGCCCGACTGAATGTTCTACTCAACGCGTTCTCCGTTGCTGCTTGAAGATTTTGTCAAAACTACTTTAAAGTGGCTTGGAAATATGATTATATTTCCCGAGGCAAATGATAACATGTTCATTATAGTAATTTAGCAGGCACTCTTATCCAGAGTGACTTGCAGTTAGTGCATTCGTCTTAAGAGAGTTAGGTGGGACAACCACATATCACAGTCATAGTAAGTACTGGGCTGAGCGGGAGCTGCTCTCCCGTAGGGGTGGGAGGGCCAAGAGACCAGAGGTGGCGGAATGGAGTGCTCGGGTTGGGGTGTAGGGTTTGAGCATAGGTAGGAAGGGGCAGTTCCTCTTGCTGCTCCGTAGGCAAGTACCACGGTCTTGTAATGGATGCGAGCTTCAACTAGAAGCCAGCGGAGTGTGCGGAGGAGCGGGTTGACATGGGAGAACTTGGGAAGGTTGAACACCAGATGGGCGGCAGCGTTCTGGATAAATTGCAGGGGTTTGATGGCACAAGCAGGCAGCCCAGCTAACAGTAGTAGTCCAGACAGGAGATGACAAGTGCCTGGAATCGAACGTGTGCTGCTTCCTGTGTAGGTAGGTTTGTACTCTACGGATGTTGTAGAGCATGAACCTGCAGGAGCGACTCACTGCTTTGATGTTTGTAGAGAATGACAGGGTATTTCCTAATTATCACTGTGATGTCTTCAGATTAGCTCGCTAGCCACATTTGAGGGAAGAGCACTGGATGGTGTAATAAGGTGGCGGCGACAGACACGGTGTTATTTCTTACATTATTTGCTCCGAACTGTTCTTGTAGTATTACCTACAGCTGAAAATAACTTTTAGACATTAGATCGCTATTCACGCACCAGAAACCCGAGCAGAAATTCAACTTCCATGATCTGGATCCTTTGTTTGGACAACCAGAGGCAGCTCTATTCATCCCGAGGGCTACACCAAAATGCAGACGCCGGAGAAGAGGAAGAATAAGTGAGGCCCTAGGCAGATTCACACGGCGTGCGTACCATCCACCACTTCTGATTGTAGTACTCTAATGTTCAGTCCCTGGACAGTAAAGTAGATGAACTCAGGGTGAGAATCCCAAATGACTCGCACGCTACAAACAGAAGTTGGCAAATCTACGATACCGATATCGGACGAGTTCCCTGACACTCGTGGCGACCGTAGAGCTAAAAACTGAGACCCCTATTGTGTTATGACCCTTCCATAGAAGGGTAAATACATTTATTAGCATTAACTGCGCCTCAGATTGCAGCCCAAATAAAATGCTTCACGGAGTTCAAGTAACCGACACATCTCAACATCAACTGTTCAGAGGAGACTGTGTGAATCAGGCCTTCATGGTCAAATTGCTGCAATGAAACAACTACTAAAGGACACCAATAAGAAGAAAAGACTTAGACATTAGACCGGTGGAAATCTGTACTTCGGTCGGAGTCCAACTTGGACATTTCCCAACCGCCGTGTCCTCGTGAGACGCAGAGTAGGTGAACGGAGGATCTCTGCATGTGTGGTTCCCACCGCAAAGCATGAGGAGGTGTGATTGTGTGGGGATGCGTTGCTGGTGACACTGTCAGTGATTTATTCTGCACCTGTGATGGCATCTGCAAATCTGTGTAAGTGACCAATTATTTCAATTTGATTTGGATTTTAGCTTTCCTTTTTTGACAAACTTTGCCAGCTAACATCTGTCTAAAGTCTATCTGATGACATCATAATGTTGTTTCCTACTAAATGTGTGTCTATATTTCTAAGCCAATATAGTGTAGATAAAAAATAAATAATGACTGGGCACAACTGGACTTTCAGGAGTCTCTATGGTTGTCTTTAACGTTCCCAACAATGGAGTGACGCAACCGCGTGACGCTGCAGCAACCCATGAGTGTCGACCGTATGTTATCACTGTATCACAGGCTAATATTTCAATGACATCACCACCAGTGTGCCATTGTCATGATGCCATATTGGACCTTACTACCCATTGGTCTTCTCATACTCCTTCTGCGTCAGGGGCCAAAAGGGCCCAGTATGAGATGGGATTGGGTTGAGCGTGCATGTATCAACCCTGAAGAACTAGGAGGGATGTAAAGCAATTTTACCAGTAAGCACACACACACACACACACACACACGTCTAAATGACCTGCATAGACCTTAGCATAGAACCCCCCCCCCTCCCCCAACCTGTCCTGTACATTCACCACATCAGAGCAGCTCAGGGCTCCTGCAAACCAGGGACAAGGCAATCAGCGCCAAACGACCATCACAGCTCAACGGAGTTCAGCTTGTCAAAACAGCCTGATTGCCTTTCATTTGATTTTCCTAAACCCTGAAAACTCCTCTGAGAACTTCTGTCAGCTGCAAGCGGCCAAATGTTGAGAAAACAGGATTAATTGTCATGACAACACCTGGAAAGCAGCACGTGTACGCGGTAGGCTAGGGGGAAATGAGCCCGCAGTTAGCTAGCTGCGATGGCTAACAACGTAGCTACGCTGGTGTGTTTATATTTATCTTTGACAAGGACTGAAGGCCGTCGCAAGCAACTGACAACAGACATTTTTTTTAATCAGAGGATAGTCCCTTTCAGACTCCCGCCTTTCTGTTAGACGGATGGAGAAACGTTGACGTTTCCTTGACATTTCAGAGACGTTTAGTTAGCATAAACATTTGTAACAGTTTAGAGCTGGGTTAGCGGCGTAAGTCCTCGCAGTTTATAATTAATACTGGGAAGAGTTTTTATGAGGAACTTTATGTGCTCCCTCGAAGTAGTAGACTGTCACACATGTATTGTGCTGTCACAAGTTACTGTACCGTGTGTGACCGAGGCCTCAGTGAGTAGAGCTTGGCGCTACTGCGGCCAGGGTAACGGAGAGATGGGGGGGGGGAGGTAGGGAAATGTTAGGTGTTTCATTAGATTCAGCATACTTTGGTTATTGTGTCATTATTTTTGTTCAAGGGTTTCATCTGGGGGGAGTGGTGAAAATTAAACATGAAAATGTGAAAGGGTGGAGGAACCTATCAACCAAACAGTCACATTTTATAAGGGGACCCCGAGTGGCGCAGCTGTCTAAGGCACTGCATCTCAGTGCTAGAGGTGTCACTACAGACACCATGGTTTGAATCCAGGCTGTATCACCATAGGGTGGCCCAGCATTGTCTGGGTTATGGATCTGTGTAGGCAGTCACTGTAAATAAAACAGTGATACAGTTAAATGAAGGACAATTAGAATGGCAGGTTGCTCAGAAATGAAGACACATTAAGGGATGTGTTTAATGCATTTACACACTTCACAGATTTCCGGAAACAGTAACACCTCCTACAGATTCCATTTAAAAAAAAAGCTTGTCTGGGAGTGAGGAACATTGACTTATTTGTCTACAGTAGAATGTTCCTGGAAAAAGACTGTGCCATCATTTCATCTGCCAGTAACTCTGACCACCTGAGGTATGGTTCGAATAGCTGACCTGCAATGACCCTTCTGATTTTCCCATCAATCCCAGTCCGGAGTACAGATAATGACCATTCCCCTGGGGCTCATCCTGGGTCACAGGCAAGTGGAGCTTCTGTTTGACCCTAGCAGGCTCAGCTCCTAACCTGTCCGTCCCTGTGTTTTGACACACACACACACACACACACACACTCACACACACACACTGAAACAGCATTGTGACCCTCATGTCCTAGACAATACAACGGGTCATGCCGTCCACCTCTCAGCCTCTCTTTGCTTTTACGGGGGTTGTTTCCGGTCTATCGCCGCGCCATACACAAATATATGCTAGCTATCAAAAGAGACAGAATGGACAGGGTGAGAAAGGGCATAAGAGATGGACAAGCAGAACAAGAGATAGAGAGATAAAGAGGCAGACGGAGAGATGGGGGGGATCAAGATGGGGTGAGAAACGTGTGATTGTGGTGTTTGTGGGTCACAAACTCAGATCAGGGACGTGCGGCCTGGGTTGGTAACGGCCAGAGCAGGAGCTGGTGGTACGATAGGTGTGGGGTAATAGGAAGCGCTGCTCGGAGGAGATAACAGTGTGTGTGTGTGTGTGTGTGTGTGTGTGTGTGTGTGTGTGTGTGTGTGTGTGTGTGTGTGTGTGTGTGTGTGTGTGTGTGTGTTGTGTGTGTGTGTGTGTGTGTGTGTGTGTGTGTGTGTGTGTGTGTGTGTGTGTGTGTGTGTGTGTGTGTGTGTGTGTGTGTGTGTGTGTGTGTGAGGGGGGGCAGGAAGAGCAGGGTCCACTGGTGGCTCATTAAAGGCCATTTAGGCCCCACAACACAGGCAGGATACAGTAGTGAATAGAGGAAAGCAGGGGGCAGGGCCCAGAGCCCTGCTACTCTTTCAATCCCTTACACACACACACACAACATGAGACTCTTATCAACACCATGGTTTCTCCACCCATCTCTCCTTTTCTCTCCTGGGGAAATACAGTCATTAACTAAGGGGAGAGAGACATGCCCTGGGCCTAGACTCAGACAGAGGTCAAGAGTAGGACCCCAAACTTCAGAGAGAAAAAATAAAATATGACAGGCTGAAAATTAATCACACCACCATTCACAGTATGAAAACCATATTATTGTTTCCAATTGTGCACACACGGAGACAGACACACACACACACACACACACACACACACACACACACACACACACACACACACACACACACACACACACACACACACACACTACACATTCACAACACTGTTCAAAGGGACACAGATTGCTTGCTCCCTCTCTCCTTCCATTCCTCCTTCTCTTGCACCCTCTCTCTCTCTCCTCCCTCCTTTCCCCTTCTCTCTCTCTTTGACAGCCAGGATTCTAGGCAGAGTGCTATTAGCGCTGTAGTGTTTGATGGGTGTTGTGAGTCTAGTTGTGTCTAGCTGTCCTGATAGATGACAGGTGAGAGAGGCTCTCAGATCCCTCTGACACTCTGTAATCTCGTTAAGAATGTGGGATTAGTGGCCTGTGGAAAAGGGTTGAGGTCCCCTCTGTACTCTGACTGATGCAGAGCTTTAGAGGAGAGTGATAAATCCTCCACCATGACATGACTGGCAGGAATGTGTAAAGGGGAGGAGGGGTTGTGAGGTGACTGATACGGGGATGCTATAGGGGTCTGCAATGCACTTCTTATTTTGGTCCAAAGTGGATACAGGAAAGGAAAGGCTGTGAGCTGATTTAACTGCACCGGCACTGAGACGGTTAAAGACAGGGATCGGATTGTATAGTTAGTTGCCTAGATACAATATAAGCCAAGATACAACAGCATTCCTCTATACATACCAAAGGCAAATATTTTCACCCAGAAAGAAATAAAAGTCACCTCCTCGTGTCATTAAAAACCACCAATCATTTCTTCAGGAAGCACTTAAAATGCTTCCTTCTAGCCAGGTCACTGGAGGTTACAGCACCTGCAGCACATGGTCATCCCATTAACATTAATCACCATGATGATAATAGACACCATGATGATGTATAATAATGGCTATAATAATAGCTCTAACAGCATTCAACGACAGTAGCAGGCAGGAAAAGGAGGAGGAAGAGGGGGAGGAGGAATGTGCAGCCTGCGTCCATCCCTCTGTCCCTCCATCACTCCATCCCTCTCTCCCTCCATCACTGCATCCCTCTGTCCCTCCATCACTCCATCCCTCTCTCCCTCCATCACTGCATCCCTCTGTCCCGCCATCACTCCATCCCTCGGTCCCTCCATCACTCCATCCCTCTGTCCCGCCATCACTCCATCCCTCTGTCCCTCCATCACTCCATCCCTCTGTCCCGCCATCCCTCTGTCCCTCCATCACTCCATCCCTCTCTCCCTCCATCACTCCATCACTCTGTCCCTCAATCACTCCATCCCTCTGTCCCTCCATCACTCCATCCCTCTGTCCCTCAATCACTCCATCACTCCATCCCTCTGTCCCTCAATCACTCCATCCCTCTGTCCCTCCATCACTCCATCCCTCTGTCCCTCAATCACTCCATCCCTCTGTCCCTCCATCACTCCATCCCTCTGTCCCTCAATCACTCCATCACTCCATCCCTCTGTCCCTCAATCACTCCATCCCTCTGTCCCTCCATCACTCCATCCCTCTGTCCCTCAATCACTCCATCCCTCTGTCCCTCCATCACTCCATCACTCTGTCCCTCAATCACTCCATCCCTCTGTCCCTCAATCACTCCATCACTCCATCCCTCTGTCCCTCAATCACTCCATCACTCAGTCCCTTCATCACTCCATCCCTCTGTCCCTCAATCACTCCATCCCTCTGTCCTTCCATCACTCCATCCCTCTAGTCCTTCATCACTCCATCCCTCTGTCCCTCCATCACTCCATCCCTCTAGACCTCCATCACTCCATCCCTCTATTACTCCATCTCTCTGTCCCGCCATCACTCCATCCCTCTGTCCGGCCATCACTCCATCCCTCTAGTCCTCCATCACTCCATCGCTCTAGACCTCCATCACGCCATCCCTCTGTCCCTCCATCACTCCATCCCTCTGTCCCTCCATCACTCCATTCCTCTAGTCCTCCATCACTCCATCCCTCCATCACTCCATTCCTCTAGTCCTCCATCACTCCATCGCTCTAGACCTCCATCACTCCATGCCTCTGTCCCTCCATCACTCCATCGCTCTAGACCTCCATCACTCCATGCCTCTGTCCCTCCATCACTCCATCCCTCTGTCCCTCCATCACTCCATCCCTCTGTCCCTCCATCACTCCATTCCTCTAGTCCTCCATCACTCCATCCCTCCATCACTCCATTCCTCTAGTCCTCCATCACTCCATCGCTCTAGACCTCCATCACTCCATGCCTCTGTCCCTCCATCACTCCATCACTCTGTCCCGCCACCAATCCATCCCTCTAGCCCTCCATCACTCCATCGCTCTAGACCTCCATCACTCCATCCCTCTGTCCCTCCATCACTCCATCATTCTGTCCTGCCATCAATCCATCCCTCTAGCCCTCCATCACTCCATCCCTCTGTCCCTCCATCACTCCATCCGTCTGTCCCTCCATCACTCCATCACTCTGTCCCACCATCAATCCATCCCTCTAGCCCTCCATCACTCCATCCCTCTAGACCTCCATCACTACATCCCTCTAGTCCTCCATCACTCCATCCCTCTAGACCTCCATCACTACATCCCTCTAGTCCTCCATCACTCCATCACTCTAGACCTCCATCACTACATCCCTCTAGTCCTCCATCACTCCATCCCTCTAGTCCTCCATCACTCCATTCCTCTAGTCCTCCATCACTCCATCCCTTTAGACCTCCATCACTCCATCCCTCTAGTCCTCCATCACTCCATCCCTCTAGTCCTCCATCACTCCATTCCTCTAGTCCTCCATCACTCCATCCCTTTAGACCTCCATCACTCCATCCCTCTAGTCCTCCATCACTCCATCCCTCTAGTCCTCCATCACTCCATCCCTCTAGTCCTCCAGACCTCCATCCCTCTCGTCCTCCAGACCTCCAGACACAATAGATGTCTGTGAGAACCCAGAGGAAGGGTTCTGGCCATCGGAAATCCACCTCTCCCCCCTCTCCTTCCCTCCATGGACACCTAATCAGAGGAACAAAAGGGGTACTACGAAAGGTCTGAAATAGCACACCGGGAGCAGGAAGAGTGACAGGGTGTAGGGAACACACCACTATACACTGACATTGGTAAACAATGTAATACTTATAATGAGACTGCACATTTAAAAGGGACCTGCACCCGCTGATCTGGCCTTGTTGTTTGGCTTGATCCTCGAGAAATGCTGGCGGCCACGACAGAAGCCAAGTGTGAGTTGTCTTGGGGGTGTGGTTTGATGTGAGTGTTCCTTGGGTGTGTCCTTGCCACCACCAAGGCACACCCATTTGTCAGAACCTTGCCCGTAGCTGTCCCCCCCCCCCCCCACTCAATCACGACAACAACAAAAAAATCTCCTGCTGGTTGAGTTCAATAACTGCAGGCAGATGTGTGGAGAGATGCAGGAGGAAGCTTTGAATAGGTTAGTAGCCTACAGAATAATCACTCATGTATTAGTGTTAATGTATAGTGTCAGGTCTCTCTCCATGTTTAGATATCAGTATCAAGCTCGTCAGTGCTGGCTCAATAGATGCTTTTCCACGACCAAAATGAATCTACTACTTGTATCAGCTTAGCTTGTCAAACAAGGTCTTTTTTAAATAAAACTTTTCACATAACACACATTACAGTTGTTGATGAAGCCGCCTGTGTCATCAGAGGGCAGTGACTCGAGTCAAGCTAATTCTAGGTTGTCTCTAGCTACCACAGCCACAAAGTCATACAGGCCACCTATATCTACAATTTATCTTCTTAAAATGTGATTTTTAACCTAAACTTAGCCCTAACTTTGACCGCACTGCTGACCTTATGCCTGACCCCAGTGGCATAGCCAGAAATGTGTAGGTGCGTGGGCCAGCAGCAATTTGGGTAGACCCAAAATATACACTACATGACCAAAAGTATGTGGATACCTGCTTGTCGAACATCTCCAAAATCATGGGCATTAATATGGAGTTGGTCCCCCTTTGCTGTAAATAACAGCCTCAACTCTTGTGGGAAGGCTTTCCACTAGATGTTGGAACATTACTGTGGGGGGCTTGCTTCCATTCAGCCACAAGAGCATTCGTGAGGTTGGGCACTGATGTTGGGCGATTAGGCCTGGCTCGCAGTCGGCATTGCAATTCATTCCAAAGGTGTTCGGTGAGGTTGAGGTCAGGGCTCTGTGAAGGTCAGTGATGTTCTTCCACAACGATCTCGACAACCTAAACACCTCGCCTTGTGCACGGGGGCATTGTCATGCTGAAATAGGAAAGGGCCTCCCCCAAACTGTTGGAAGCACAGAATTGCCTAGAATGTCAATGCAGTCATATTAGTTGCTTATTGGGGAGGTGGCATTAAGTTAGATATTTTTGGCAACCCATCCCGTGAGAGTGAATGTCATTCCAGGTAATCGGTTCTGTTATATTTCATCAAATCTGACTGTGTTTGCATGTTTAGGTAAAAAAAAAAAAAATAACGTCCCATTTGGAACATTGACAAGGGCATAATATGCACTACTGATCAAAGGTTTTAGAACACCTACTCATTCAAGGGTTTTTCTTTATTTTTACTATTTTCTAGATTGTAGAATAATAGTAAAGACATCAAAACTGTGAAATAACACATATGGAATCATGTAGTGACCAAACCAGTGTTAAACAAATCTAAATATATTTTCTATTTGAGATTCTTCAAAGTAGCCATCCTTTGCCTTGACGACAGCTTTGCACACTCTTGGCGTTCTCTCAACCAGGTTCATGAAGTAGGCACCAGGAATGCATTTCAATTAGCAGGTGTGCCTTGTTAAAAGTTCATTTGTGGAATTTCTTTCCTTCTTAATGCGTTTGAGCCAATCAGGTCTGTTGTGACAAGATAGGGGTGGTATACAGAAGATAGCCCTATAAGGTAAAAGACAAAGTCCATATTATGGCACAAACAGCTCAAATAAGCAAAGCGAAATGACAGTCCATCATTACTTTAAGACATGGTCAGTCAATCAGGAAAATGTAAAGACCTTTGGAAGTTTCTTCATGTACAGTCACAAAAACCATCAAGCGCTATGATGAAACTGGCTCTCATGAAGACCACCACGGGAATGGAAGACCCAGAGTTTGATTTGATTTGATTTGGATCTCTTTTAGTCCCCATTTGGACTAATCTTCCAAGAGTCCTTAAACATTAAAATACAATTTATAATACAAGCACACTTTCACATATAACACATTATTACAAACATACATAATACACTAGCATAATGACCCAATAAATACTCAATCTAAAAAAATATTGATTCTTCATCTACTATAGTCCCACAACATTTCTATATACTATATTTAAATAGTTTTTAAATCATGTTTAAACTTATATATTGAAAGGTTTCTAGTTTGCTCAGTTAATTTATTCCATTTCTTTATTGCTCTAAATCGAAATGTTCTTTTTCAAAATGTATTTTTTCTGTCTGAATAACGCATAGATGGTGGACAATCTATTCCTAGTATTTACGGAATTTGTGTCTCTTACCAACTGAATGCCGTTGTGAATAGAACATGGCCGTTTTAAATGATGTATATTATAAAAGAAGATGAACATGTTTTTTTCAATTATCTTGTCGATTGATGACCAACCAAGAACACTGTGCTTGACTGCAACAGAAGAACCATATCTCCGCCTTAAAACAATCCTTGCTGCTCTGTTCCTGTGCATTCTGCAGCCTCCTAACTTCACTAGATGATGCATTTCCCCAGACCACCGATCAATAGTTCACCTGACTCTCAACCAATGCCTGTGTTATTTGCTGAAGGATTTTCCCTGGTAAATATTTAGCTATCCTTCTGATTATGCATGCTGTTTTAATATTTTTTTTTACATAGATTAGTTATTTGAGACGACCATGATAAGTTAACTCTGCTGCAGAGGATGAGTTCGTTAGAGTTACCAGCCTCAGAATTTGCAGACCAAATAAATGCTTCATAGAGTTCAAGTAACACACACATCTCAACATCAACTGTTCAGAGGAGACTGTGAATCAGGCCTTCGTGGTCGAATTGAGTCTGCAGGGGTCAACTCCCTGCTCAGGACTGTGCTGACCTCTATGTCTCCCATTCAATGTACCAGAATACTGGCATTGGCGAGGACATTCTCACCATTACTCTTAAGGTGATGCTGAAATGTCTACCAACAAAATATAACCTTTCACTCTGGTACCCTACAGACCATGACCCATTTTGTATTCTACTTGAGTCAAATGTAATGGATTATGTTGCCCATCTTGTGAACAGTTGCTGTTCATACAAGGAGTTGTACATTGCTAGACATGACCACCTTGTCGACCTGATAGCCAGCGAGATGAGACAGGTAATCTCACCAACAGCACAAATCAATAAACATTTCCTGTGTGTCAAATATGCTAGTTGTTGTTGTGTGGGGAGACCAGGGGGAGGTGTTAATTTTGGAAGAGGGCTACTCATTTGGCGGCTACATGGAGCAGGCCTTTGTTTCTTAAATACCAGCCCCTCGTGGTACGATTGGACAGCTTCGGGTGAATGTGCAAGCTGGTGGCGCTAATATTTGGCAGTTTCGGCCACGTACTCAGGCTTGAAGTTTGCGGGCCTGCTCTGTTTCAGCTGTCATGGACAACCTAGATGTTTGGAGAAGGAAGGGCTTTCTATACCCTTGAGTGCCATGTATACAGGGACCTTTGAAATGTTTGGATCCTTTTTTAATGTAAATTTGATTGGTGGATTAAAATAAATTATTTCAAATGTGTGTGTGTGTGTGTGTGTGTGTGTGTGTGTGTGTGTGTGTGTGTGTGTGTGTGTGTGTGTGTGTGTGTGTGTGTGTGTGTGTGCTTGCATGTCTATGCATGTGTGTGTGCTTGCATGTGTTTTGGTGTGTGACTTCCTCAGCTGTTCATTATGAAGTGACAGCATGACAAACTGAGACTCTATTGGTCAGATTGACTTCCTGCCCACAAAAGCCACACTGTTTCACCTGATTAACTAAATGGCCAAAATCACTCTGACCCTGGATAGGAGTTTGTGTGCATTGCATGCAACATTGTCTTTGCTTCTGTGTGCTCTGTTTGGGTGACACCGTTGCTAGCTTACCTTAACTCAGTTTGTGTGCATGCCATGTGTATGTGAGTTGGTGTGCTTGTGTGTGTCTGTCTATCTCTCTGGCTGTGTGACTGTGAGTATGTGTGTAGTATCCTCATGTGTGTCTCTGTACGTGCATAAAACCCACCCACCGAGCCTGCCTGCCAGCCTCCATCCTCACACAAGCAGTCAGTCTGTTGATAATATCTGGCTGTCTAAATGAGTCCAGCGCAGGAGGACATGAGAGGGAGAGGGAGGTGATAAAAGGGACAATGACGCAACCGGGGCCACCGGCTCCCATCTCCTCCAGGGGCCACAGATTAGGACTCCTGCGCTTCCCTTGAAAAACAGGCCCCGTCCAGGACTCTGGACCCACAGGAAGCTCCTGTCATCAGGCCTGCCTCACCTCCCTGGCTCCTGCTCCATGGCCTGGGCTCCTCTCATTCGTTCTACCCCAAATTTGATTGGTCGCGTACACATATTTTATTGCAGGTGCCGAAAAAATGCTTATGTTTAAGCCCCAACAGTGCATTAATACCGAACAATACCAAAACAATACACACATATCCAAAAAATGTAAGTTAAGAAATATCAGAACTACCCATGTCAGAGTCTAGAATATAAATATATACTGTAAGTATATGATGGTGTGTATAGACAGTATGGACGGTATATGAATAGAAAAGGCTGTGTACAGCCGTAGTTATATAGGATGAGCCATGACTACAATAGAGTACATACATAAAAAGTGAGTAAAACAGTATGTAAACATTATTAAAGTGTCCAGTGTTCAATGACTATGTACATAGGGCAGTAGTCTCTAAGGTTTAGGGTGGAGTACCGGTTGGTAGCCGGCTAGTAACAGTGAGTTCAGGGCAGGGTGCTGGGCGGAGGCCGGCTAATGGTGACTATTTAACAGTTTGATGGCCTGGAGATAGAAGCTGTTTCTCTCGGTCCCAGCTTTGATACACCTGTACTGTCTCCGCCTTCTAGATGGTAGCGGGGTGTACAGGCCGTGCCTCAGGTTGGGCTGACCGCACCAACCTCTGGAGAGCCCTGCAGCTGCCGATGGTACAATTGCCGTACCAGGCGGTGATACAGCCCGACAGGATGCTCTCAATGTGCATCTGTAAAGGTTTGTAAAGGGTATTAGGGGCCAAGCCAAATTTCTTCAGCCTCCTGTGGTAGAAAAGGCGCTGTTGCGCATTCTTCACCACACTGAAATTTCAGTTATTTTCCGTTTTTTTTAAACAACTATTATTGAATTATTTCAATTATTTGATTTCCATTTCATTCATTTTTTCTTCTTCTGTGAGCTCAATGCACACATTGCACAGTTTCTCTAGAGATACATCAGATTCAGCCTGAACTGTGCAATGTACTGTAGTAGGGAGTTGTAGTTTCCAACAGGCCAGTATTTTACGTTGTTTAACTCGTTAAAGATGGTCATTAACTACAATGACCATAAGCCATGGCGCATCTACTTTTACAGTGTTCTTTATGCCTGCTACAGAAGTGGGAAGAATGTGCTATCGTGAGGTAATATAGAGTAGCTGTTTCTTGGCGTGGCATCTCTACCTGAAATGATATGATCTATGTGAATGATAGTTGTTATTCAGCAGTCATTATTAAAGTATGCCTTATTGACTTTGAAGAACTACATGATCTTGTTCCTCCAACCCACACTGCTCTGCCACTGTTTTTTTGGCTGTTCCTGCGCACAGCATTTTTTCCTGAGGCAAGCCGTAGTTCAAGCCACTTCGTCGTGATTGGTCAACAGTAGGGACTTCCTTACTTCAATCAAGTAAGTGTTTGTTGTCATTCAACAAGAGATGACTCGTTTTCATGCACATTTTTTCACTTGAGAAATACTGCACCAAACATCTTAGTTCATGTAAAATTGCGTGACTAAGACCTTCTCTGCAAAAATGTCAAAACGATTTGTTTTCTTGAGTTATCGTAGATTAATTCTGACTTAGATTAATTCTGACTATTTTGAGGAAGTGTATACTGGCTACAGCGTCTCGAGTGGGACAAACAGTACCATTGTCACTTTTTCATTGTTTTTCAAGTGAAGGTCTTTTAAGGGAGTGTACGAGGCACAGACGGTCACTCCGCCTAGCGGAGTTCTGCTAAGAGCAAACAAACCTAGTATGCAGATGCCTTGACACACAACACAGTGACACACACACCCACCCACCACTCTCCTCACCAAAGCTCTGAAATGTAAAAAGCCAACTGCTACAGAAGTTTCTCCCTTACTTCCAAAAAAGGATGCCATCTCACCCAAAAAATCTACGTATTGCTTAACAGGATTGGTGGGTACCCCGCAGGACGGTTGAGCTAACATAGGCTAATGTGATTAGCATGAGGTTGTACGTAACAAGAACATTTCCCAGGATATAGACATATGTGATATTGTCAGAAAGCTTAAATTATTGCTAATCTAACTGCACTGTCCAATTTACAGTAACTATTACAGTGAAAGAATACCATGCTATTGTTTGAGGAGAGCGCACAGTTATGAACTTTGCACATTCACAGCTGCCATCTAGTGGCCAAAATCTAAATTGTGCCTGGGCTGGAATAATACAATATGGCCTTTCTCTTGCATTTCAAAGATGATGCTACAAAACAAATACAAAAAAATGCATGTTTTTTGCTTTGTATTATCTTTTACCAGATCTAATGTGTTATATTCTCTTACATTAATTAAACATTTCCACAAACTTCAGTGTTTCCTTTCAAATGGTATCAAGAATATGCATGTACTAGCTTTAGGGCCTGAGCTAAAGACAGTTAGATTTAGGCATGTCATTTTAAGCGAAAATTGAAAAAACGGAGCGGATCCTTAAGAGGTGTTTCCCATTTTTTATAAATCATAGGATGGGTGGGCAGTGGTGTTCAAAGTGGGCAGTGGTGTCCAATCCCCAAACCTAGCCATAACCCAAACCCTAACCCTAACTCCTCCAGTACATGAGGACTACTTGTAAAGTAGTAAATGTTGTGCATTATATAGGCAATAGGGATGCAGGTACAGGCCTGGGAGGGGTGTGTCATATTAGATAGTGGACAAAGGTACAGGGGAGGTGGGTGGTTCATATTAATATTGAATAAGAATGGGCCACTGCCTTGATCAGGGTGCCAAAAACACTGCTAAAGCTGTCAGATCCCCCACCTACACCTACACCTACACACACACACACACACACACACACACACACACACACACACACACACACACACACACACACACACACACACACACACACGTCTATTCCGGTGTCATGCTCCGGCCCCACCTCTCCCAGAGGGTGACACAGGGAGGACTGCTGGGACTAGGTGGTGTCCTGACCCCTAACCTTTGTCCGAGAATAGGGTATGTGATTCTTAACCATGTCTTTAGAGGTTATATGATGATTCTGGGGATTGTTCGCTACTGCAACCTGTTGCAGCGTAGTTACATTATTAATAGCAGCAACAGTATTAGGAGGGTGTTATATCTGAGGTCATGATGGTGATTTTTAGCATAGCATTCAACTCATACAACTATATTCACCTGCATTCGTTCTGTAGCTTGTACTTTAGCCTTTGGGTGATTTGAACATCTTGGCTCTCTCTTTAGACTAAAAGCCCAGTAAAATGAGATAATTTGTTAAACAAGTAATACGTTTTTTTCCTTAAAAGGGTAGGGGTCCAAATAATTGACAGCCCTTAAGATGCTACCATGATTAGGTGTGTCTTGGGGGTATGTTCTTTGACGCTCTGTAACTTTCTCACTCATCATTATTCTTGACTCATTCAGGACGATCTGTAACCATGGTAGCATCCATGTGAATTCATAAGTGTTTAGAAACATATTCTATTCTTATTTACAGTGAAAGTGACTACAAAATGACACAATACATCATTTACCATTCATTTCTATTGGGCACAAAATAATAATAACACAACCAAAATGAACTGCAAATGCATTCAACAAGTTTGCAGAGTCACTCCCTTGATGTAGTCATTGCATGCTAGGAATATGAGACAAAATATGAGACAAAACTTTTGACTATAAGAATCTTTATAAGAATCTTTATGGGTGTCAATTGTTTTGACCCCTACGTTTTTGACTGAGCTATGTTGCATGTTTAACAAAAACAAAATCTGAATGCAACATGAATGCAACATAGCTCAGTACTTTAAGTATTTATTTTACACAATCATTATTGTTCATCTTTATCAACAGTGTCAATCATTTCGGACCCCATTGTATGTGGGACGCTAGGCTGATGTGAGTTGCAGTTTTCTGTAAGCAAATATTCAACCGAGTTCAGCGCAGAAATGTGGTAATTAACTACAATGACCATAATCCATTGCATCTGTTATTTCCGGACAGAGACGGATACACGTTTACGCCTGCTACTGTTAGGTTTTACGGACACACAGACCGCATGAGAGAGGAATGTACACTACAAAACAACTAAAGTGATAGAGACAGTTAATGAAAGTGTGCATTATCTACTTTGAAGAACATTTCAAATGATTTCTCCAGACAGCTCTGCAGCATTCTTAGGCAGGCTAGCCTAGCTAAATAGGATGACTAAAGACAGTACAGTATTGGTAGCACAGAGATAATATTAGATGGTCTGGTTGGCTGGCTGCTACTGCCTGAGCAGAGATGAGATGATGACTTGTAAAGTCATCCAATAAAAACTAAATGCACGAACTAAATATTGTATTATTTCGTAGTAATTTCCTATTTTTCTACTGGTGCCTACCCAATGTAGACCTGACTGTGACAATGGAATATTTTCAATGTTTTGGCAATTGAATTTTCACTATTTTTGGATTTGGAATTACCATTTATTTTATTTTTTTAATTGTATTGTCATTCATCATCTAATGTTAATTTTTTATGAATTAAAACCGAAATTGAAAACCGTGAATCTTTTTATAATTTAACCTAAACTGAACCAACCTCAAAAAGCACAAATCGCTCAGCACTACTTTGTAGACATCACAGACTGGCACTACTATAGTACCAATCTGTAGGTCCTATTTCGAGCAGAACCACCATCTCCTCCTGTGCTGGTTCTATTGTGCAGCTGGATGTGTCAGGACCCGGTTACGAACCTGGGTCTCCGGAGTGAGAAACAGTCACTTAACCAACTGAGCCACGAATAGTCAGCAGAACCCAGAAGATGAGGCAGACACAGCAGTACTTAAGACGGTGTATTTAATAAAGTAAAAAGGAGAAGTCCTTCAATACAAAAAATGGCAAATCCAAAAGGTGGTGGTAGGAATAGCACAAAAAGCCTCAAGAGATACTCAAAAATAAAAACAGAATTCCACAAGAGCATCCACCGGAATCGACAAGAATACACAGAACACTAGGGCTGGGTGCTAACATACAAACACAGAGCACAGAACTGAGGGAAACTAAGGGTTTAAATACAATCAGGGGAAACGAGGCACAGGTGCAAATAATAATGGGGAACAAGGGAAAAAACATGAGGTCAAAAAGCACAATGGGGGCATCTAGTGACCAAAACCCGGAACAACCCTGGCCAAATCCTGACAGGATGGGCATGGAAAGCCTGAGCTGACCTGAGTAACTAACTCTGTTGAGTGTCCCTGCAGTACTGCACACAGGTAATGTTTTCCTCTCTCCCAATGTTTAAATAAATTGTTACATTTCCTTGCAATGAGAAAACAAAAAGAGTTAGCTAGCTACCTTCCGAAATACAAGAGGTCTTTTCAGCGTCACCCAGACAAGTAGCCCATACAGCCAGTCTCTCCACGGCTCACAGACAGTAGTCAGACTTAAGGTGGCCTGTTTTAGAGAGAGGATTAGGCCAGACCACAGCATTTACCTGCACAGGCCCTTGTTTGGTTCATTCAAATGTGACACTAACCAGACACACACTGTAGACTGTGACTTAATCCTCCTGTTTTTGACTGTAGGCATGCAGTATGTTTGTAAGGTTTCAGAAAAACCCCAGTAATGAATGAAGGTGAATATAGTTGTATGAGTTGTATGCTATGCTAAAAGCCCCATTAGGACCTCAGATATACTGTAACACCCTTCTGATACTGTTGCAGCTATTAATAATTAATCATGTATCTAGCGTCAAAGGTTAGGGGTCAGGACACCACCTAGTCCCAACAGTCCTCCATGTGTCATCCTCAGGGAGAGGTGGGGCCGGAGTATGACACCGGAAGAGAAGGGTGTGTGTGTGTGTGTGTGTGTGTGTGTGTGTGTGTGTGTGTGTGTGTGTGTGTGTGTAGAGCAACATAGAGAGACTCCTGGCGCCTTGCCACACCGTCTGCCAACAGAGAAGACATATCGATCTTCAGACAAACTTCATTGTGTTTTCCCTCAGCAAACATGACAAATTGCAATAGAACACCTTCATTCGTAATCGCCTGCTCCGCTTAAGAGATTCACGTTCTTAGATGACATTGGCCTTTTCAGAGAGCCAACTTTTACTATCACGCTTCTCAATGCTATCCATTTTCCAGAGAGTGTACGGTGTGTTCCCTCGAGGTGAAAAGGTTAAGCCATCAACAGGAATAAATCGTGACCCAGTCAAACTAGACACCCAGGCCGGTGCACACAGCACCCAAATCAAGGAGTCTTGATTCCATGGGGCCTGGGTCTGGGTCTTTGCCTGGGGTGTTGGTCTTGGTCTCCACAAGCCCCAGTGGGTAACAGCACAGAGGGACAGACGTACAGAGGGACAGAGGGACAGAGTCACAGACGGACGGTGCGTGATAAACGGCTCTTATCTGGAGGCTACGGTGTTGGGAAGCCAACTCTGTTTCCCTGCGATTACATTAGCAGGCAGGAAGAAGGGGACATGAGGGGAATGGCTGCAATTCCAGAGAGTGAGGGCAGACAAATATTCACTTGTTTGCCAATTGATAAAGAGACCATGAGGGCAGAAGGAAGAGGGATGGAGAAGGGGGAGGAGGAAGGAATTACTGGACATGATCTTCTAGTTCGTACAAAACAGGGACAATTTGCCAACCGAATAGTGTTGTAGTTGTCTAGACTGAGTAATGCTGGTGGTACAGTGATGTTCTGACTGCATTCACTTAGGATGTTGAGAGAAACTATGAAACTACAGTATGTGTTGGGTAATATTTCTAATTGTTTATAACCAGTCCAGGGGATAGCCTAGAAAATTGTTATTTATTCAGTAACAATTTTGTGTAATTACAATGACATGAATAAACAGAAATCAAAATGACCGCATGAACCCGATCCCAATTAATCTTAAAGGAATGTTTACATGAACTTCAATTCACCTCAACGCCACACTTTCATGCAGAAATATGTGGCCAAACAATATCTAGTCAGAGGTCCCAATCCATCTCCCGGGGGCCACTATAGTAACCCTTACCAGCTGACCTTAGGGCCTTGGAACAACAGGCTGTTTAGGGCCAACATCCTGATGACTCAGTTCGTGCTGGGTTCAAATACTATTTGAAATAATTGTACATACTTTAGCTGGGCTTGATGAAGCTTGCCTGGCGCAATGGGACCAAATTTCTGCAAAAGTGCATTCCCCACCTATCTGGCACTAAAGGCAGGCTAAAGCAAACGCTCAAGGTATTTGAAAGATTTTTAAATAGTATTTAAACCCAGGTGGGGTCTCAGTGCTTGGCCTGGGCTTGGGTGAGAGTGATTCATGGCTGGAGCTGACTGGCCGGGTGTCACCAGAGTGCCTACTTGACTAGATTGTTTCCTCGCTGTGCCCTCTGTAGCCGCACACGCCCGAGTTAGCGAGGATGTTGGATGTCAGTTGACTATGCTTCACTGTAGAATATAATATAATGGTGCCTAATTGGTGCTTAACAAATATATTTGAGACACGACATAATGGCAGAATCCGAGAAAGAGAAAGAGAGAGGGCAATGGAGAGGGATAGAGAGAGAGATTGTCGTAAGGAACAAGCGGGCTGTGTCCCAGACAAGCATAGCCTGGTCCTTCTCCTTCCTAGTGCAGGCTACATCCTGAGGAAGAAGCTGTGGTTGTCTGGCCAGTGGCCCCACTAGTGCGTTGCCACAATCCCTCTGATAGACTGACTCCTCCACCTCCTCCTGGGTCCTCTGAGTGACTGAGCCAGGAGCAACTCTCACTAACACTTTCCCCTGTCTCTTTCTCTCTCTCTCTCTCTCTCTCTCTCTCTCTACATCTCTCTATCTGTCTGGTTCTCTCTCTTTCCCTATCTCTTGCTCTCTCGCTATTTAATATCTCAGCATCATTTCATTGTCTATCCCTTCCCACCATCCTCATCATCGGCCATCCCTTTTTCCTTTTCCATTCTTTACTGCCTTCGTTTCCACGCCTGTCCGTCATTATAGGAAATACAAATCAAAGTCCATGTATACGGCCAGAAGAACACCTAGCAGAAATAATGTCATTCTGTAAATGAACCTTCATAAATCACCAGCACTCTAACAATCAAGCAAATCAGGCTAAAGTGGCTTTACATTAAGGCATAATTGAATAAGGTGGCTGTGTAATTTAGCAGTGTACTGTATTTAGTCTGGAGGGGCTAGTGGAGCTATGGGACTGCTTGTGTTTTCAGGTTGAGCTGAGTAGGGCTGTGCTGCTCTGCTCTGGCTCCAGACCTGCAGCGATGGTAAGACACACGCACACGCACGCACGCACGCACACACACACACACACAGTAAAAGGGATGGTTTAGCGTTACAGGGCTTCCCCTGGGCACTTTTCACCACTGCCAAAGCAACCTGAGGAACTGCAGATACGCTGAGAAAAATGCTGGAAAACTGAGAGTGAGACTGGAGGAAAAACAGGTTATGCCAGTAAAATATGAAGGAGACATACACACAAAGGCTGACACACACACACACACGTATGTAGATACACTTACACATGACACCCTTCCTGTCATCTGTAAATGGTGAATATCAATGTATCAATGTAGCTATCAATGCCGTTGACTGAGTTTCTTATTCCCTATTCAAATAATTGGTCCCTGTCAAATTTGTCTTAATTCGACATGTTTTGAACAAGGCGTCACCCTCAAAAACACCCCTGGCTCCACGCTGCTCCTACCGCTACATGTTGTTCTACTCTCCTTCTCTTTTTTCCCCCTCTATTTTTCACCTCCATTCATCCAGCGGTGTGGTGGTTATCTGGCCTCAGCATGCCTGCTCAGCGCAGCGGGAGGCTCCAAAGAACAAACCACCAGGAGGCGGGAACAGGGCAGTCCCACGGTCATACACAAACACACATGCACACCCCACCATGCCCCTGCCCATGCACCGCCAGCCCCTGTGACCTGGCTACGCGTAAGACCAGAGGCCCCTCAGTGCCCAGTACTACCCAGTGACCAGTGCCAGCATTTCCCTCTCGCACACAGTCAGACCAGACATACTGTGTCACTGATGGGGTAGGTGATCAAAAACAGGGCCATTCACTGAAACCAGACAATGGGCCACCATACATGTGCGGTAAGATCTCTTTGACCCTGCACTCTTAGAAAAAAAAGGGTTCCAAAACGGTTCTTCGGCTGTCCCCATAGGAACCAAAAAGGGTTCTTCGGCTGTCCCCATAGGAACCAAAAAGGGTTCTTCGGCTGTCCCCATAGGAACCAAAAAGGGTTCTTCGGCTGTCCCCATTGGAACCAAAAAGGGTTCTTCGGCTGTCCCCATAGGAACCAAAAAGGGTTCTTCGGCTGTCCCCATAGGAACCAAAAAGGGTTCTTCAGCTGTCCCCATAGGAACCAAAAAGGGTTCTTCGGCCGTCCCCATAGGAGCTAAAAAGGGTTCTTCGGCTGTCCCCATAGGAACCAAAAAGGGTTCTTCGGCTGTCCCCATAGGAACCAAAAAGGGTTCTTCGGCTGTCCCCATAGGAACCAAAAAGGGTTCTTCGGCTGTCCCCATAGGAACCAAAAAGGGTTCTTCGGCCGTCCCCATAGGAGCTAAAAAGGGTTCTACGGCTGTCCCCATAGGAACTAAAAAGGGTTCTTCGGCTGTCCCCATAGGAACCAAAAAGGGTTCTTCGGCTGTCCCCATAGGAACCAAAAAGGGTTCTTCGGCTGTCCCCATAGGAACCAAAAAGGGTTCTTCGGCTGTCCCCATAGGAACCAAAAAGGGTTCTTCGGCTGTCCCCATAGGAACCAAAAAGGGTTCTTCGGCTGTCCCCATAGGAACCAAAAAGGGTTCTTCGGCTGTCCCCATAGGAACCAAAAAGGGTTCTTCGGCTGTCCCCATAGGAACCAAAAAGGGTTCTTCGACCGTCCCCATAGGAGCTAAAAAGGGTTCTTCGGCTGTCCCCATAGGAACTAAAAAGGGTTCTTCGGCTGTTCCCATAGGAACCAAAAATCATTCTTCAACTGTCCCCATAGCAACCAAAAAGGGTTCTTCAAAATGTTCTCCTATGGGGACAGCCGAAGAACCCTTTTAGGTTCTAGATAGCACCTTTTTTTCTAAGAGAGTGTGTGTGTGCCATACTAGGAGGATAATAATAAATAAAAATAAGTACAGCTTTATTTGTCAAGGAGATGTAATATAGAGATGAATGTTTGTGAAATAGTTACGCTGTGGACTAGAGAGAGGACTAAGTTGTCGCTGCAGTGGATAGCAACTGTTTTAAGGGGCCCTGCTATTTTGTGTTTTCTTTATGCTGACCATAACTTCTTCTTTTTTTACCCCCTTTTCTCCCCAATTTCATGGTATCCTATTGTTGTTAGTAGCTACTATCTTGTCTCTTCGCTACAACTCCCGTACGGGCTCGGGAGAGACAAAGGTCGAAAGCCATGCATCCTCTGAAACACAACCCAACCAAGCCTCACCAATTAGTTGGAGGAAACACTGTGCACCTGGCTACCTTGGTTAGTGCGCACTGCGCCTGGCCCGCCACGCCACAGGATTCGCTTGTGCGCAATGAGACAAGGATATCCCTACCAGCCAAGCCCTACCTTACCCAGAAGACGCTAGGCCAAGCATAATCCTAGGGACTCAAAATGGAAAAGAGGCAGACGAGCCAGCATCCTACCTAGACTGCATTGGCGTGGAAATAAACCACCTCTTCTCTTCCTTCTGCTAGTGAACGTACAGTTACCAGAGAACAAATGGGACGAGCTCCATTCGAGACTATCATTTCAATGGGACCCGAAGAACTGTAATATTCAATGTTTTACAGAAATGCAGCTGAACAAGGACATGGATAATATACATCTCTCTGCCTTTTCCAAACAAGACCGGTCGGCAGACTCGGGTAAGAATAATGGGGGAGGGGTGTGTTTCTTTGTTAACAACAGCTGGTGCGCAATCTCTAATGCTAAGCAAGTATCAAGTTTTTGCTCGTCTAAGTTAGAATATCTCATGATAAGCTGCAGACCATACTATTTACCAAGAGAGTTTTCATCAACAGTACAGCATATTTTTCGTAGCTCTCTATTTACAGTACCACCACAAACTGATGCTGGCACTAAGACCGCACTCAAAGAGCTGAATAGGGCCATAAGCAAACAAGCTAATGCACACCCAGAGGTGACGCTTCTCTTTGCTGGGGATTTTAATACAAGGCAGCTGAAATCCGACTTACCTCAGTTTTACCACGATGTTACCTATGCAACACAATTCCAGATCACCTTTACTCCAAACACAGAAACGCATACAAGGCTCGCCCTCCTTTGGCAAATCTGACCATAATTCGATCTTCCTGATTCCTGTTTACATGTAAAAACTCAAAACAGGAAGTACCAGCGACGTGCTCAAAACAGAAGAGGTCCGATGAAGCAGATGCTAAGCTACAGGACAGCTTCGCTAGCACAGACTGAAAAATGTTTAGAGATTCATTAATACGTGCACCGACTTTGTTGTCCCCACAGCGACTGAGTATACACATCCTAACCAGAAGCCATGGAGTACAGGCAACATCCATACTGAGAAAAAGGCCAGAGCTGACGCTTTCAAGGAGCGGGACACCAATCTGGACGCTTATAAGAAATCCCGCTACGACCTCCGACAAGACATCAAATAAGCAAAGCGTACTCATAGCATGCGCTGACCAGCTGGCAAGGGATTTCAATGACATTTTCAACCTCTCCCTGACCCCGTCTGTAATACCTACATGTTTCAAGCAGACCACCATAGTCCCTGTGCCCAAGAACTCCAAAGTAACCTGTCTAAATTACTATTGCCCCGTAGCACTCACATAGACATTAAATGCTTTGAAAGGCTGGTCATGGCTCACAACAACACCATCATCCCAGTCACACTGAACCCACTCCAATTCGCATACTGCCCCCAACAGATCCACTGAAAAAGGAATCTTTATTACACTCTACACTGTCCTCTCCCACCTGGACAAGAGGAACACCTATGTGAGAATGCTGTTCATCGACTACAGCTCAGCGTTCAACACCATAGTGCCCTCCAAGTTCATCACTAAGCTCAGGACCCTGGGACTGAACACATCCCTCTGAAACTGGATCCTGGACTTCCTGAGGGGACCTTCAACATGGGGGCCCCTCAGGGGTGAGTGCATGTACTCCCTGTTCACCCACAACTGCGTGGCCGCGCACAACTCCAACACCGTCATTAAGTTTGCTGACGACACTACAGTTGTAGGCCTTTTCACCGACGACGAGACAGCCTACAGGAAGAAAGTCAATGACCTGGCTGTAACGGCGTTCTTCGTTTGTCGCAAGAAAGTTGTTGTTGTTTAATGAAACAAATGACGAATACATGAAAATACTGAGACAAAAATACAAAACAACAAAATGGAACGTGAAACCTAAGTACAGCCTATCTGGTGAAACTACACAGAGACAGGAACAATCACCCACGAAATACAAAGTGAAACCCAGGCTACCTAAATACGGTTCCCAATCAGAGACAACGAGAATCACCTGACTCTGATTGAGAACCGCCTCAGGCAGCCAAACCTATGCAACACCCCTACTCAGCCGCAATCCCAATAACTAAAAAACCCCACTACTAAATACAACAACATAAACCCATGTCACACCCTGGCCTGACCAACTAATTAACGAAAACACAAAATACTAAGACCAAGGCGTGACAGAACCCCCCCCTAAGGTGCGGACTCCCAGACGCACCTCAAAACCATAGGGAGGGTCCGGGTGGGCGTCTGTCCATGGTGGCGGTTCCGGCTCGGGACGTGGACCCCACTCCATAAATGTCATAGTTCCTCCCCTTTGCGTCCTGGGATGATCCACCATCGCCGCCGACCATGGCCTAATAGTCCTCACCCAGAACCCCACTGAACTGAGGAGCAGCTCGTGACTGAGGGGCAGCTCGGGACTGAGGCAGCTCGGGACTGAGGGGCAGCTCGGGACTGAGGGGCAGCTCGGGACTGAGGGGCAGCTCGGGACTGAGGGGCAGCTCGGGACTGAGGGGCAGCTCGGGACTGAGGGGCAGCCCAGTACTGAGAGAAAGCCCAGCACTGAGAGGAAGCCCAGCACTGAGAGGAAGCCCAGCCAGGCAGTTGAATCCGGCAGATCCTGGCTGACTAGCGGATCTCGAAGAGTCTGGTTGACTAGCAGATCTGGAAGAGTCTGGTTGACTGGCATACCTGGAAGAGTCTGGCTGACTGGCAGATCTGGAAGAGTCTGGCTGACTGGCAGATCTGGAAGAGTCTGGCTGACTGGCAGATCTGGAAGAGTCTGGCTGACTGGCAGATCTGGAAGAGTCTGGCTGACTGGCAGATCTGGAAGAGTCTGGCTGAGTGGCAGATCTGGAAGAGTCTGGCTGACTGGCAGATCTGGAAGAGTCTGGCTGACTGGCAGATCTGGAAGAGTCTGGCTGACTGGCAGATCTGGAAGAGTCTGGCTGACTGGCAGATCTGGAGGAGTCTGGCTGACTGGCAGATCTGGAAGAGTCTGGCTGACTGGCAGATCTGGAAGAGTCTGGCAGACTGGCAGATCTGGAAGAGTCTGGCTGACTGGCAGATCTGGAAGAGTCTGGCTGACTGGCAGATCTGGAAGAGTCTGGCTGACTGGCAGATCTGGAAGAGTCTGGCTGACTGGCGGATCCTGGCAGACTGACGGCTCTGGCTGCTCCATGCTGACTGGCGGCTCTGGCTGCTCCATGCAGATTGACAGCTCTGGCGGCTTCTTGCAGACTCACAGCTCTGACTGTTCCATGCAGACTAACAACTTTGGCAGCTCCTTGCAGACTGGCAGCTCCTTGCAGACTGGCAGCTCCTTGCAGACTGGCAGCTCCTTGCAGACTGGCAGCTCCTTGCAGACTGGCAGCTCCATGCAGACTGGAAACTCCATGCAGACTGGCAACTCCATGCAGACTGGCAGCTCCTTGCAGACTGGCAGCTCCTTGCAGACTGGCAGCTCCTTGCAGACTGGCAGCTCCATGCAGACTGGCAGCTCCATGCAGACTGGCAGCTCTGGCTGCTCCATGCAGACTGGCAGCTCTGGCTGCTCCATGCAGACTGGCAGCTCTAGCTGCTCCATGCAGACTGGCAGCTCTGGCTGCTCCATGCAGACTGGCAGCTCAGGCTGCTCCAAACAGGCAGGAGGCTCCGGCAGCGCTGGAGAGGAGAAAGGCTCTGATAGCGCTGAACAGGCGGGAGACTCCGACAGCGCAGGAGAGGCGAGGCGCACTGTAGGCCTGATGCGTGGTGCTGGCACTGGTGGTATTGGGCCGAAGACTCGCACAGGAAGCCTGGTGCGGGGAGCTGCTACCGGAGGGCTGGGGTGTGGAGGTGGTACTGGATAGACCGGACCGTGCAGGCGCACTGGAGCTCTTGAGCACCGAGCCTGCCCAACCTTACCTGGCTTGATGCCCACTCTAGCCCGGCCAATATGAAGGGCTGGTATGAACCGCACCGGGCTATGCACCCGCACTGGAAACACTGTGCGCTCCATAGCATAACACGGTGTCTGCCCGGTCTCTCTAACGCACCGGTAAGCACAGGGAGTTTGCGCAGGTCTCCTACCTAGCATAGCCATACTCCCTTTAAGCCCCCCCAATAATTTTTTGGGGCTGCTTTTCGGGCTTCCATCCGCGTCGCCGTGCTGCCTCCTTATACCAGCGCATCTCCGCTTTAGCCGCCTCTAGTTCTTCCTTGGGACGGCGATATTCTCCAGGCTGTGCCCAGGGTCCTTTTCCGTCTAATATCTCCTCCCAAGTCCAGAAATCCTTAGATCGCTGCTCCTCACAATTAACAGGAAGAGTAGGCTCAGGTCTGACTCCTGACTCTGCTACTCTCTCCCTGAGCCCTCCCCCAGTAAATATTTGGGGGTGACTTTCGGGTTTCGCTCTGCGCCGCCGTGTCTTTCTTTTCGACTCCATTCGCCTATAGCCCTCATCGCACTGCTCCAGCGAATCCCAGGCGGGCTCTGGCACTCTCTCTGGGTCGGCCGCCCACCTGTCTATTTCTTCCCACGTCGTATACTCCAAGCCTCTGCTGTCCATAACGTCCTCCCTTCGCTGCTGCCTGTTAACACGCTGCTCGGTCCGAGTGTGGTGGGTGATTCTGTAACGGCGTTCTTCGTTTGTCGCAAGAAAGTCGGACCGAAATGCAGCGTGTTGGTTACTCATGTTGTTTAATGAAACAAATGACGAATACATGAAAATACTGAGACAAAAATACAAAACAACAAAACGGAACGTGAAACCTATCTGGTGAAACTACACAGAGACAGGAACAATCACCCACGAAATACAAAGTGAAACCCAGGCTACCTAAATACGGTTCCCAATCAGAGACAACGAGAATCACCTGACTCTGATTGAGAGACAACGAGAGACAACGAGAATCACCTGACTCTGATTGAGAACCGCCTCAGGCAGCCAAACCTATGCAACAGCCGCAATCCCAATAACTAAAAAAAAACACTACTAAATACAACAACATAAACCCATGTCACACCCTGGCCTGACCAACTAATTAACGAAAACACAAAATACTAAGACCAAGGCGTGACACTGGCAGTGTGGTGCCACTACAACAACCTTTCCCACAACGTCAGCAAGATAAAGCAGCTGATCGTGGACTACAGAAAACAGAGGGTACGCCCCATCCACATCGAACAGGGCTGTAGTGGAGCGGGTCGAGAGCTTCAAGTTCTTATATGTCCACTTCACAAAGGAATTAACATGGTTCAACACAAACACAGTTGTGAAGAATACAGAAAAACGGAGGCCTCTTCTCCCTCAGGAGGCTGAAAAGATTTGGCATGGGCCCTCAGATCCTCAAAAAGTTCTTCAGCTGCACCATCACCGCTTGGTATGGCAACCACTTGGCATCTGACCGCAAGGCGCTACAGAGGGCAGTGCATAGACCAGGCGGTGTCAGAGGAAGGCCCTAAAAATAGTCAAAGACTACAGCCACCCAAGTCATAGACTGTTTTCTCTGCTACCGCACGGCAAGCGGTATCAATGCACCAAGTCTGGAACCAACAGGACCCTAAACAGCTTCTACCCCCAAGTCATAAGACTGCAAAATAGTTAACCAAATCGCTACCCGGACTATTTGCATTCACCTTTTTTGCACTAACCCTTTGACTCATCACATACTCTACTGCTACTGTTAATTATCTATCCTGTTGCCTAGTCACTTTTCCCCTACATTTATGTACATATCCACCTCGATTGTCTAAAACCCCTGCACATCGACTCGGTACTGGTACCCCATGTATATAGCCAAGTTGTGTATTTATTCCTTGTGTTATTATGTTTTTCTATATCTGTTCTAATGTTTCTGGCTGCATTGTGGCGAAGGACCCGTAAGTAAGTATTTCACCTGTTGTTTACAAAGTATGTGACAAATACAATTTGATTTGATTTTAATGTTCATATACTTGCACACACACACGCACACACGCACACACACACACACACACACTGCCTCTGCCTCTGCCTCTGGATTAGCTGACTGCAGTCCCTGTTCCTATTCGTCTGGACACATATAACTAGGCTCATCAATCTTCTTCTATTCAGACCTGGGATTAAAAACAGGTGGGCCCTGTTGAGCATGGCTCACGGAGGTGAAGACTCTTTCCTACTCCATGACACACTGGCAGACACCAGAGTAACACACACACACACACACACACAGCTTCAGACAGACAGACAGACAGACAGACAGACAGACAGACAGACAGACAGACAGACAGACAGACAGACAGACAGACAGACAGACAGACAGACAGACAGACAGACAGACAGACAGACAGACAGACAGAGATGGAGAACCAGAGTCTGTTCAGTACGAGCCTGTCTAGTCTGTGAGCTGTCAGAATCTGAAAACCAATCTCAGCTGGACCCAGACAGATAAAGACAGAGATGTATAGCATGATGGGGATTGGGGTACTATGAGGGAAATAGTACATCAATGAGACGAAACCTTGTAAACAACATCATAGGCAGAGTAGGAGTTATCGTAGTGTGAAAGTTGTCAATCACATAATAGTTACACGCATAATATGCACGGTACAAGCACGCTTGCACACACACACACGGACAGTGACACTGTTGTGACAATGCTGGTGGGTGCCACAACCATCCCTTACTCCAACCAGAGGACTAGAGGCAGTCTTTCTTCACGGCTTCATTGAAATTATAGTTTAACGTGTTATGGTTGCAAGCCAGCTAGGCTCAATCTCAGGGTGTTTCATATTCAGATTGCCAACAAGAACTGTGGGTTAAAGCAACAAGGCAGACAATAAGTTAGTCTGTCTTGAGAAAAATCTGAAGCAGTTCCTGTGATTAAACAGTGCGATAATGAAGTGTGTGTGTGTGTGTGTGTGTGTGTGTGTGTGTGTGTGTGTGTGTGTGTGTGTGTGTGTGTGTGTGTGTGTGTGTGTGTGTGTGTGTGTGTGTGTGTGTGTGTGTGTGTGTGTGTGTGTGTGTGTGTGTGTGTGTGCGTGTGTGTGTGCGTGTGTGTGTGCGTGCGTGCGTGAGTGCACGTGGTTGAGAGAAAGAGGTGATTTGACCCCAGTTAAGTCAATTGACTTCTCGCCACATCTGCCTAGCCCAGCTGTAACAACACTTCCAGGTTCTACCCAGGCACTGAGTCAAGAGACTGGCCTGGCCTCAACCCATCACACAGACTGAATGTGTGTTTGTTAGTGTGTGTTCGTGTGTGTGTGTGTGCCCCTCACCGCAACCCCACTCAATCGAATTGTAATTATTCCCCTCCACCCCACATCCCCCACTGGCAACCATGCCCTGAAACAACAAGCCCCCGGGGTGCTCGCGCACACACAGACACACTCACACACGCACACACACACACATGCCCTGAAACAACAAGCACCTGGGGTCAGGGGCAAAGCAATCAGCACCAGTGACTAAGGCTTAATGGGTGGCTGTGTTTGGTGAAACAGGTGGCTTCGTGGTGCATGAGGATGGTGTGGAAATCAGTGCATGATTGGAGATACTGATAGGTATAGTTAAGTGTGAAAGTGTATTGTATTGTATCAACTTAATGCATTGCAATTTACCTACGAAATTTCAGTCCCCTTCAACAGGTGTCAGAAAATGGCCATGTTAACGCTTTACACCGAGGACAAATGAAGCTATCATAAGAAGAGTTGGCTGGATAAACAGATAGACATGGACAGGTGTTGAACATTTGCGTGAGCTAGAAACACTAGAGCGCAATGCATCGGACGGTTGTTTGTTCAATGAGTCAATGTGTTTGTTATTCAAATAAAACTACACTACACAGAATACTTGTGAAAATAATGCAGTGGCACCCACATTACAATGACATCTTCATGTTGTCGAAACGCCACCAACTGGCGCTCTGCAATCACCACACAATCGGTGTAGCTGGCCCCACCTGAGAGTTCAGTAATGTACTCCCCATATCAGGCCCACTTCCTCTGCACGAATCCAGGCAGCGCTGGAATGGACAGGGAAGGTGGCAGGAAGGGGATAGGGGATGAGGATATGGGTGGGGAGGATGGGGGGGGGTGTAGTTTGTCTAGACACTTAATCTGAATAGCAGAAACCTGAGTCGTGTGTAGAATTAGCTTGATCCCCTCTGTCGAAGAAGCTTGCACCCTCTGTTTTGATATCTTCAGTGATATTGTTAACAAACATGACCCCATAAAGAAAATGACTGTGGTTTTGCAGAGTTCCTCCACCATGAATTGCATTTGGCGAAAGGCTTGGCACACACATACTCAGGCTGACTGGCTCTCCTTAATAAAGGCAAATGAGAAATAAGTGCATTCAGGCTATCCGGAAGGCCAAAGTTGGTTACTTTAAGGAGCAGTTCTCTCTCTGTGGGTCTAACCCCAAGAAGTTCTGGAGAATGGTGAAAGACCTGGGGAATAAACCCTCCTCCTCACAGCTGCCCATGTCCCTTAAAGTTGATGATGTGGTTGTTACTGACAAGAAGCACATGTCTGAGATCTTTAATCACCACTTCATTAAGTCAGGATTTCTAATTGACTCAGCCATGTCTGCCTGTCCAACATTTCTTCATCTCCCACCCCTTCTAATGCCACTAGCCTCGATGCTCCTCCCTCTTTTCCCCTTGCTCCGCTACAAAGTTTCTCCTTGCAGGTGGTCACCGAGTCCGAGGTGCTAAAGGAGATCCTTAAACTTGACCCCCCAAAAATATCTGGGTCAGATGGTTTAGACTCTTTCTTCATTAAGGTTGCTGCCCCTATAATCGCCAAGCCTGTCTCTGACCTTTTTGACCTGTCTCTCCTTTCTGGGGAGGTTTCCATTGCTTGGAAATTAGTCGGTTAGTCTTTTATTTAAAGGGGGAGATCAACCTGATCCTAACTGTTCAAGGCCTATTTCTATTTTACCCTGTTTATCAAAAGTGTTGGAAAAACTTGTCAATAATCAACTGACTTTCTTGATGTCTATAGTATTCTGTCTGGTATGCAATATGATTTCTGCTCAGGTTATGGATGTGTAACTTCAACCTTAAAGGTCCTCAATGATGTCACCATTTCCCTTGATTCTAAGCAATATTGTGCTGCCATTTCTATTGACTTGGCCAAAGCTTTTGATATGGTAGACCATTTCATTCCTGTGGGCTGGCTAATGAGTATTGGTGTCTCTGAGGGTCTTTGCCCTGGTTTGCTATCTACCTCTCTCAAAGCGTGCAGTGTATAAAGTCAGAACATCTACTGTCTCAGCCACTGACTGTCACCAAGGGTGCACCCCAAGGCTCAATCCTAGGCCCCACGCGCTTTTCAATTTACGTCAACAACATAGCTCAGGCTGTAGGAAGCTCTCTCATCCATTTATATGCAGATGATACAGTCTTATACTCAACTGGCCCCTCCCCGGATGTTGTGTTAAACGCTCTACAACAAAGCTTTCTTAGTGTCCAACATGCTTTCTCTACCCTTAAACTTGTTCTGAACACCACCAAAACAAAGGTCATGTGGTTTGGTAAGAAGAATACTGCTCTCCCCACAGGTGTGATTACTACCTCTGAGGATTTAGAGCTTACTTGGGAGTATGGCTAGACGGAACACTGTCCTTCTCTCAGCACATATCAAAGCTGCTGGCTAAAGTTAAATCTAGACCTGGTTTCCTCTATCGTAATTGCTCCTCTTTCACCCCAGCTGCCAAACTAACCCTGATTCAGATGACCGTCCTACCCATGCTAGATTACGGAGACATAATTTATAGATCGGCAGGTAAGGGTGCTCTAGAGCGGCTCAATGTTCTTTACCATTCTGCCATCAGATTTGCCACCAATGCTCCTTACACATCACTTCACTCCATACTCCTCTGTAAACTGGTTATCTCTGTATACCCGTCGCAAGACCCACTGGTTGATGCTTATTTATAAAACCCTCTTAGGCCTCACTCCCCCTATCTGAGCTATCTACTTCAGCCCTCATCTCCAGATACAACACCCGTTCTGCCAGTCACATTCTGTTAAAGGTCCCCAAAGCACACACATCCCTGGGTCGCTAGCTGGAACGAGCTGCAACAAACACTCAAACTGGACAGTTTTATCTCAATCACGTCAGTCAAAGACTCAATCATGGACACTCTTACTGGCAGTTGTGGCTGCTTTGCGTGATGTATAGTTGTCTTTACCTTCTTGTCCTCTGTGCTGTCGTCTGTGCCCAACAACGTTTGTACCCTGTTTTGTGCTGCTGCCATGTTGTGCTGCTGCCATGTTGTTGTCATGTTGTGTTGCTACCATGCTGTGTTGTCATGTGTTGCTGCCATGCCATGTTGTCATCTTAGGTCTCTCTTTATGTAGTGTTGTATCTCTTGTCGTGATGTGTGTTTTGTTCAATATTTTAATTTAATTTATTTTTAATCCGAGCCTCCCATCAGGGGGCCTTTTACCTTTTGGTAGGCTGTCATTGTAAATAAGATTTTTTCTTAACTGCCTTGCCTAGTTAAATAAAGGTTAAATAAAATAAAACAAATACAATAATCTTGCCTGTGGATGACAGCGAGATCATGTAACTATGTGACGTAGCATGTGACAATTGTCCTTATGTCTTATTACGAATAACCAGACAATGTTGTTGAAACTGTTTATGAGAAGCATAATGTGTGTTAGAGATATACACACACCTCTTAACTGTTACGGGTCACCTGTAAAAGATGAGAAACGTGTGTTAAGAGTTTGAGATGGAAGCGTTTGTTCTAGCACCGAAACCTTTTGTTGTGCGTCTCCTGAATATATATAGGCTCTTTCTGGTCATACATTTAATGATCAAAACTTACAAGGGCAATGTTATATTGTTTTTTAAAATGTTAATGTAGATTTTCTGAATTTTTTAATGATTTCCTTGTATTTCCTCGTTTATTGAAGAGGGTTCTGTTAATTTCCTGTTCAGATAATTGATGGGCAAATGGGGCGTGTTCGAGCACATAATTAATGAATCAATCAATCAAATGTATTTATAAAGCCCTTCTTACATCAGCTGATGTCAAAAGGGCTGTACAGAAACCCAGCCTAAAACCCCAAAACAGCAAGCAATGCAGGTATAGAAGCACAGTGGCTTGGAAAAGCTCCCTAGAAAGGCCGCAACCTAGGAAGAAAACTAGGAACCAGGCTGTGAGGGGTGGACAGTCCTCTTCTGGCTGTGCCAGGTGGATATTATAACAGTACATCGCCAAGATGTTCAAATGTTCATAGATGACCAGCAGGGTCAGATAATAATGAGTGTGGTTGTAGAGGGTACAACAGGTCAGCAACCTCAGGAGCAAATGTCAGTTGGCTTGTCATAGCCGATCATTCAGAGTATCTCTACCACACATGCTGTCTCTGGGCAGTTGAAAAGAGCAGGTCTGGGACAAAGTAGCATGTCCGGTGAACAGGTCAGGATTCCTTAGCCGTAGGCAGAACAGTTGAAACTGGGGCATAAGCATGAGAGAAAAACTACTTAAATTCACACAGGACACCGGATAAGATATAACAGACTGACCCTAGTCCCCGACACATAAACTATTGCATTATAAATACTGGAGGCTGAGACAGGAGGGGTCGGGAAACACTGTGGCCCCGTCCGACAATACTCTTGGACAGGGCCAAACAGGCAGGATATAACTCCACCCACTTTACCACTAGAGGGATATCTTCAATCACCAACTTACCATCCTGAGACAAGGCTGAGTATAATCCACAATGATCTCCCCCATGACACGAACCCAATATATTATATTTTCCTGGTCAAGGTTTGGCTTTTTCAAGAGAGGCTTTATTACTGCCACTTTTAGTGAGTTTGCTACACATCCGGTGGATAGGGAGCCGTTTATTATGTTCAACATAGGAGGGCCAAGCACAGGAAGCAGCTCTTTCAGTAGTTTAGTTGAAATAGGGTCCAGTATGCAGCTTGAAGGTTTAGAGGCCATGACTATTTTTATGAATGTGTCAAGAGATATAGTACTAAAACACGTGAGTGTCTCCCTTGATCCTAGGTCCTGGCAGTGTTTTGCAGATTCAGGACAACTGAGCTTTGGAGAAATAAGCAGATTTAAAGAGGAGTCCGTAATTTGCTTTCTGATGATCATGATCTTTTCGTCAAAGAAGTTCATGAATTTATCACTGCTGAAGTGAAAGCCATCCTCTCTTGGGGAATGCTGATTTTTTAGATAGCTTTGTGACCGTATCAAAAATACATTTTGTGATTGTTCTTATTTTCCTCAATTAAGTTGAAAAAAAATAGGATTATCGAGCAGCAGTGAGGGCTCTTCGACACTGCACGGTACTGTCTTTCCAAGCTCGTCGGAAGACATCCAGTTTGGTATAGCGCTATTTCCGTTCCAATTTTCTGGAAGCTTGCTTCATGACTCGGGTATTTTCTGTATAACAGGGAGCTAGTTTCTTATGACAAATGTCTTTTGCTTTTAGGGGTGCGACTGCATCTAGGGTATTACGCAAGGTTAAATTGAGTTCCTCATTTAATGAATAGGTACGGGTAGTGTGGTAGTAGCTTATCCCGGGGGACGTTCGTTTATATCCCACATGGTATTTATGCTCTAAAGCATGGGTTTGGCACCGTTACTGATGTGTGCTGGTATAAATACATATGGTCATTATCTGAACATGTATGTATGGTATTTCATGTGCTTTGAATGGTAATTGACCAGATTTGAATAAGGGTTTACCCATTGGTCAGTTGCATCATGGGTATTGTTGTAAGAAGCCTGTCCTCTCGTTGTTTGTGGGACAGGACAGGGAACAGGTTGGCACGCGGCTGTGGTTTCTGCTGTTATTGTAGCCTAGGTTTTGTTTGAAGCGCTCTATTTGATTATTTCTGTAAACACTTGTACATTTCGACAGCTATTATTGTCTTCGCTTGCAAATAAAAACCCTCACTCTTGGCAAGAAAAATCTGTTCTGCATTGTTGCCTCCTCACTGTAAAATCGTACCGCTGGGTCAACCTCACAGAGCAGATACGATGTATATCGTGTTCCATTATCAGGCTGGTCTGGTGTTGAGGGAAGGGAAAAGGGGAATGGGCGGAGGGGAAGCAGGAAATGGGAACGGGGTAAGGAGGGATAACATTACTGGGACAATATTTGATTCATGGAAATGGAGATGTAAATATGGTCTAGCGGTTTAGTTTTGCTTCCGGCCAGGCTGCAGTCAGCAGCCTCAGAGCAGCGGGAGTCAAGGGAGTGAAGCCCTGTACTGAAACTCTTTTTGTCTCTACAGAATAATCCGTTAGGATTTTTTCAAATCACATATGTAGCCTCCTTTCACCCAGCTTGAACATCCCCAAAAATAATATGTAGTGCATTTCAGCTCAAACCCCCAGGGATCCCAACAAAAAGACTAAAGATGTTGGATGCTTGGGGAAGTGACGTTCAGAAGAGAACAACTTATTTAAACCTTTCATAATGTTAAATATCATTACTCCACAGAATTCATCTTGAGAGAGGAGGGAGGGGGTATGGTATATTGAAGGGCTTCATTAATTCTGGCAGGGAGATCCACACACACAGCAGTGATCAGAGGACTATACCCAAATTGCAACAGCTTGCGCTAGCTACAACAGATTGAACAACAAACACAACTTTCAGGCCCTGATGCACACGCACAGGCGCATGCATACACACACACGCACACACATTTCAGGGCCCAGCACTGTGTGTGCATGGGGTTGGGAGATGAGCCAACAGCATAAGCCTACTACAGTACAGTACCTCTCACCCTCTAACCTCTCACTCCCACTCCCATCCGACATAGTTAGCCTTCCTCCTTCCAACTTTAATGTCTCCATCCCTATTGGATGATTTACTATCCTCTGCCGGCCAGCTCCACTGTGAACAGAAGCCACAGCAGGGGCTCCCAAGGCCTAGGGAGATCAGGGGCTCCCCGGAGCTAGTCTGCTGGGCACTAACTGGTTGAATAAACTTTGTTTCAACATGATTTCCACCACACAAAAAAAATGTATGTGATGACATTGATTCAACGTGGAAAACTGATGGGATTTACAAAAAGGAATTTCTGAAATGTTTGTCTTTGTTTCAAACAACTTATAACCTATTAGCTGACAACCCAATCAAATGAAAATCAAAAATGGCAGAGGTGAATGATAAAATGTTATTATGAACCATAATGCAATGCAACATTGGGGTTGAGAGTGTACACAGCGTTCACAGCAAACAGCCTCCACAGTGGTCGCTCTGTGCTCTGTGTTCTAACTGCTGGCAGAGAAAAAGAATCCTGGCAGAATCTCTGCTCTACTAGAAAAAAAAAAGCTGTAAATAACAGGAACTCAATCACAACTGCCCTGGTTTCCGGTAAGTACTGCACTCTGGGCTGCCCAGTCTGCCTTTGACACAACGTGCCTGGGCTCCCTCACTGAATAAAATCTCTAACTTGGCTCTCGTGGACCATAGTCATTTGTACCTCATTCTGATGGGGTGTCTCTGCTATTTTTCTATTCAGATGGTTCAGCTGCTTGCAACAAAGAAACAGCTCAACATTCTCCCTTGATTTACCCAATCAAGTATAGAGCTCCAACAGTGCAGGTGGGTTAATGTAACCGAAAGTGGGTGTAATATTTATGTAGCTCTTGTTTTCCGAGAGACTTGCAAAACAGAGCAGAGGCACACGGGAATTCGACTCACTGTCTTGTGCTTTTGAGAATGAGCCTGGCGGTGAGCAATTTACCATAGAATGAGCCTAGAGTTAGGGAAATAAACAGAATCTTGCATAGTTTCATCAGATGCTCGATTCAAATTCTGAGGGCAGATGTGTTAGAAAATATACCAGAACGAGGATTAGAAAAACGGTGATCCCACCCCACTCTCTCTGCAAGTTTCGGGCATGTCTATGGGCCAAATGTCCCCTACCCTTCCGAAAGTCGAAAGCTGTAAGCACCTGCGAAATCGTGTTTTGTCGAAACGATCAGTGAACAAAGAACAAAGTTCCTTGTCAGTTCTTTATAATCTGGTGGACTTCTAGGAAGGGGAAATTATGTTTTCAGTTCTTGGAATCAGTGCACATCTCATCGACTGGGCTTTGAAGTCATAAACAGTCAGTTAGCATGTGTCATCAAAGCGCCACCCTCTGGCCACAGGCCCAATCTGCTCCGGATTATGACACTTGTGTAAGGGCTACAGCAGGCACACAGTAACACCTCGCTGAAATCCAGTTCTGCAGTGTATGAAATGATGTACAAAAGACCACAGTAGATATTATCACGTTGTTGACACAAATTATTGTAAAGCAAAGCACGTAATCTCAGTACGTTGTAGGTCATATAGCCTAGTTATACATCTCCAGCATTCTCTCTGCTCTCGGCTCCTCTGTTCACTCATCGCTCTTTAGGATAAATGTAAAATCACACTGAACATAAATCTCAAACTGCCCACCCCTCTCCACATCTCTCTCCTCTCTCCCGCACTCTCTCCTCGCCTCCTCCTCTCCCCTGCTCCGTTTTGTTTGGAGCCAGTTCGGGGAGCCGTGGAGCCGTGGGTTCAGGACTAATTGAATAAGCAGCGACCCTGTGGACCGCCTCTCTGTGGGACCCGGGATTGAATCTAAAAGTGCACTCCTCTGAGGGCACACCAGGGGCCAGCCCAGCACGGAGGCCACACACACCAGAAAGAGAAGTAAATGATGTACTCTCTAATCAGGCATGCTTTAAATTCTGTTCTTTCTCTCATGAAACACAGCTGTTAATTTTCCCGGGCTCTCAAACCCCTTCCCCTCATCGCCCTCCTCTCCTTCCTCTTTCCTGAATCAAATGGATGCTGCAAAGGCAATTAAGAACTAAAAGCTATCTCGACATGCAGGACTGAACATGCTAACACACCTTGACGGCAACTGCATGTTGATCCCGAATAGAGCTTATTTTCAGAATACATACCGGTATTGGTGATTTATTGCACCCTGTGCATGACAGCAATGGAGTTGACACATTAATAACAGCATTTACGAGGGAGTCGAGATGCACAGGTCCAGTGGTCAGTACGGTGGAAAAATAGCTCAGTATATACTTTTTTGTATTTGTTTATTTGTTTGCCTAGGGCGTATCAATCGTATTGGTGAAGGTAGAAAGGCCTACCTTTTCCATGCTGTCCAAGTCAGTGTCTTCTGAATCACCCCACCATCACCTCTCTGGGGTCAGAACCCCACTGGACACATGCCAGACCACTGTTTCATTAAATGGAATTCCCAAATCACAATCTTAATGAAGCTTGCATCCGTTATGTTATTTAAGCTCCCAAACTGGACTGTTAGTGATTATGAAAACCTTCAGCTCCCCCCACTTACAGACCTGCGGTCTTGTGGACCATAACGTCATCTGAAGCAACTGATGTTGTCACGATCGTCGTAAGAACACTCGGACCAAAGCGCAGGGTGAAATCGGTTCGACATTTTTATTTGATGTGAATCACACAAAACAATGAAGAATAAAGGAAACGTGACGTTCTGGAGTGCTCACAGGCAACAACACAAAAACAAGATCCCACCAAACACAATGGGGAAATGGCTGCCTAAATATGATCCCCAATCAGAAACAACGATAAACAGCTGCCTCTGATTGGGAACCATACCAGGCCAACATAGAAAAAAAACAACCTAGCTTACCACCTTCGTCACACCCCGACCTAACCAAAATAGAAAATAAAAACGCTCTCTATGGTCAGGGCATGACAGTACCCTCCCTCCCAAAAGGTGCGGACTCCAGGCATCATCCAGCCATAATCGGTGGCGGCTCTGGTGCGGGACTTTGCCCCCACCCAGACCACGGGTCCGGCCATGGAGCCGGATGGAACGCTGTGCCCAGACTGGGCCTAGACACAGAGGAGAGCCCCTGCCATGGAGCTGGGTTGGCTGCCGTGCCTGGACTGGGCATCGGCACAGAGGAAGGCTCCGGCCTTGGAGCGGGACTAGACACCGTGCCTGGACTGAGCACCAGTGCAGAGGAAAGCTCCGGCCCTGGAGCGGGACTTGACGCCGTGCCTGGACTGTGGACCGTCGCAGGAGGTTCCGGAATGTGGACCTTCGCAGGAGGTTCCGGACTGTGGACCTTCGCAGGAGGTTCCAGACTATGGACCGTCGCAGGAGGTTCCAGACTGTGGACCGTCGTAGGAGGTTCCGGACTGTGGACCGTCGCAGTAGGTTCCAGACTGTGGACCGTCGCAGTAGCTTCCGGACTGTGGACCGCCGCAGTAGGTTCCGGACTGTGGACCGACGTAGGAGGTTCCCGACTGTGGACCGTCGTAGGAGGTTCCGGACTGTGGACCGTCGCAGTAGGTTCCGGACTATGGACCGTCATAGGAGATTTTGGACTATGGAACGACGTAGGAGGTTCCGGACTGTGGGCCGTCGTAAGAGGTTCCGGACTGTGGACCGTCGCAGTAGGTTCCGGACAGTGGACCATCGCAGGAGGTTCCGGACTGTGGACCATCTCAAGAGGTTCCGGAATTTGAACCGTCGCCGGAAGCTTTGGACTGGGGACCGTTGCCGGAAGCTCTGGACTGAGGACCGTTGCCGGAAGCTATAGACTGGGGAGACGCACTGGAAGCCTAGTGCATGGAGCCGGCACAGGTGGCACCGGACTGGGGACACCCACTTCAGGGCATGTGAGAGGAGGAGACACCGGGCGTACCGGACTGGGAAGGCACACTGGAGGCCTAGTGAATGGAGCCGGTACAGGTGGCACCGGACTGGTGAGACACACTTTAGGGCGAGTGCGGGGAGCTGGCACAGGACGTACTGGGCTGTGGAGGCGCACTGGAGACCTGTTGCGTATAGCCGGCACAAATTGTAGTGGAACGATGACACGCTCCTCAAGGCGAGTGCGGAGAGCTGGCACAGTTTTTACCAGACTGATAGCACGCTCCTCAGGACGAGCACGGAGAGCTGACTCAGGTGGCATCAGACTGATAACACGCTCTTTCGTGCGAATGTCGTGCATCATACACCAACACAACAACTCTCTAATTTCTATCTCCTCCAATTTCACCATCAGCTCACTGATGGTCTCTGACTCTCTCCGTTCACTCTCCTCCAACTTCTCCATCTTCTCCCAGACTGGCTCTGGTTCACTCCCCGGCTCCGCAGACCACACAGTGTGGGGATGCTGACCACACAGTGTGGGGATCCTCAGGGATGCTGGCCCATGTTGACTCCAATGCTTCCCACAGTAGGGTCAAGTTGACATGTTGTGGATCTCTTAATCCAAATGGTTCCTTCTATCAATGGAATTGAGATCTTGTGACTGGGCAGGCCACTGCATTCAGCCAAATGTACTGTCATGTCCATGGAACCATTCCTGGACAATCCTAACCTTGTGTATAGGGGATTATCCTGCTGAAAAATCAATTTGCAGAGAGATACACTGCTGCTGTGAAGGGATGCATTTGATTGGCAGCAATGATGTTCACATATCCCATGGTATTCAAATGTTGCTCCACTTTTATCAAGAGGCCCAATGTGTGCCATGAAAACACACCCAACAGCCCCACCACCAGCCTGTATTGTTGACACACGGCATGGTGGATGCATGTACTCTTGTGGTTTTCTCCATATCCTAGTCCTCCCATCAGCATGAAACAGCAGGAACTAGGATTCATCAGACTATGCAATTCCAATTCTCCAATGTCCCATGTTTTCATTCCTAAACCCACTGCAACCACAGTTTCTTGTTGTTTGCTGAAAGACGTGGAACTCTATAAGGCCAGCTGCCATACCACCATTCATGTCAAGGTATGATAAATTGTGCATTCTTGAATGGGCCTTTGGGTACCAATTTTGTACTGGATTGTCAGTTGACTAACTGCCCATCTACAGTTGTGTTATTATGCACAATTCATGTCAGTCTCATTTGTCCTCTTTCATTAACGATCCGTTTTCAATCACTGGCTGGATGTCCTTTTTTTTAAATGTAACCTTTATTTAACTAGGTAAGTCAGTCAAGGACAAATTCTTATTTACAATAACGGCCTACCCCAGCCAAACCCTCCCCTAACCCAGACGACACTGGGCCAATTGTGTGCCGCCCTTTGGGACTCACAATCACGGCCGGTTGTGATACAGCCCGAGATTGAACCAGGGTCTGTAGTGTTGCCTCTCGCGCTGAGATGCAGTGCCTTAGACCGCTGCGCCACTCCGGAGTGGGTGGTGGACCATTATTGATACACACAGGAAACTGTTGAGCATGAAACACTCAGCGGCGTTGCACCTACTGCCATACCCGGTTCAAAGGCATTTCAATCTGTTGTCTTGCCCATTCACCCTTACAAGTTTTTCTTTAACCTGTCTTCTCCCCTTCATCTACACTGATTGAAGTGGATTGAAATGTTCACCTGGCCAGTCTATGTCATGGAAAAAGCAATGTTTTGTACATTCCATGTAGTTCGCATTAATAAAATCATTAATGTCACCTTATTGTAAAGTGTTACCAAAAATGTAATTAATACATGCTTTTTAATCCATTTAGTTGTTATATCTCAATAAATACCCTTTTAGAACAACTTCTTTTTATAATGGACAATAATGCCATAGAACACATACTACAGTATATTACATTACTAGTGATAATAGAAGTATTTCTAAGGATATGAATCCCTGTCTCCGCCATGTCTGAGAGCATATCAGCCAAAGATACTGTAGCCACTCTGTAATCCCCAGATCTCCTGGCCCCTGTACCTGTCTACACTTCCTGAAACGGCTCTCTGCCCTTGACTGAAATATGAAATTCATAACCGTTCCCATCATATTACAGGCTGTTTCTGGGGCTTTAGGGTTCAGAGGAAGCCAGTCTAACAGTGTGCCTTTTATTAAACGCATTAGTAATCCAGGAAAGGGGAAGCACATGTCCGGGTGAAATACGATCGATTTCAGATGAACTCCAACAGATCGTTTCTCAGTCCATCCTCTAAAATGTTCTATGAATCACTCACATAACTACAGTAATTCTCTCCTGATTCACTTACACGGACTGAGGTAATATCGGAATAATTAACTAATCAATGAATTCCCTTTCAGTGAATCTAAGAGCTCTCTCCTAATTTGTACTTCACACATCTTAGATGTACTTGATATGTTTTCTTTCTAAGTGTGATAAAGCTTACTTATGTTTGTCTTTATAGCTCTATCTGCCTATTGGAAGTGAGGCAGACAGGGAGTTCCCGTGGTGGTTTGTATTTCTCCCTCTAGCTAAACTTGAAAGACAAGTGAGTCATTAGTTTACCAGGCATGATATTACACACAAACATGCTAGGTTGTTTGGCTGGGTTAAAAAGACGTGACTCAGCAGGTCAGATCAGAAGACTGGAGGCGTGGCTTTAGTAGGGGCCACCCGTGAGAGTAACTGTCATTTCTGATCAGCTGTTCTGTTGTATTGTTAGTAGCATGTTAAGGTTAAACACGGACGGTTTTTAAGCTTTTATGAGGTTAACAGAAGTAAGCCTCATAAAAATGTATGCGCTCCTTAAGAACCTGTGCAATTCCCAATGTTAGGAAAGTTACCACTTCATTACAATATGTATTGAATCATGTTAATATTATATAAGAATATTTAAGGAAAATATAAAATTGCAGTATACAATCTTAACATGTGAAAAAAAAGGATGATCTGAAAGCCACGCCCCCAATAAGCCACACCTGAAAATAAACCAGACTTAAATGAACCCATCTTTGGGTAATCCCAACAATCTAACAAATTGAGTTAATCACGCAACTCAACGGGCTGGGCCAAAATAACCCAGCGTATGTTCTGTCCATTATTTACCTAATGCTGGGTTAGCAAAAAAACTAATTGAGTTTTTAACCAATCTTTTTTTGTTGTTGACTGTACTCTACTCGCAGTAGGGACAAGGTTTGTTCGAAAAACCCAGATGACTGGTAAAAAAAAGCTATCAAAACACAGAGTGAGTAACACTGCTTTGGATGTGGAGTCTGGATTTTCTGGGGGATAAAGTCACTGATGGGAAAATGGTTTCTCGGAGGACATTAAAACATGAAAATGTATTATTCATTTTATAATTGTTTTAATTGTTTTATTTTATATGTCTGAGTTGTCTCTGGAGACCACTGTGTAACAAGTTTGCTTTTAAACTAAATCAGAGACTTACTAAAATGGTAACACTTTGCAGTAAAATATAGTGTAAAATATTTACAGTATCTATATCATTAAGGACAGTATGAGAAAAATGCTTTTAATTTCAGTCTTGGGTTTGACAGGTACATATCACAATTAGCTAGAGATTAATTGCTTGAACAGTCTTCAATCTAATCATACACCATGATAAAGTGCAATGTGCTGTAACTGTTCAGGAGTTCACTTGCCAGCACTGACACTATCTCCCCTCTCACCCATCTCAGGCCAAAGCCTCCTCGTCTCCTTCCCACTAATCTCAGTCTCAGTGTGGCCCTTTTTGTGTGCGAGCACTGAATCTGTGGGCTTTGCCGGCTTCCCACTCTACAACCAGGCAGGCTGCTGACTCCACACTCTCATCCCTCCATCCCCCAGCATCCTGTTGACTCTGTGTAGCCGTGCCACCTCAGTCACTACAGACCACCAAGATCCTAACGGATGCGTGGGATTGGCCGGTTTAGCGACCATCGCCATGGGAATGGTAGAGAGAGCTGCTGGAGTGGGCAGATGAGTGGCACTGATGGTCGCTTAGCGGTGAGGATGCTTTACGCTTTGGACCAGGGCGAGAACCAGGGCGGGAGGAAATGTATGATTAAACTAAGACCAGCCACTGACGTCAAAAAAACATTGGGGTTGGTATGTGAGTAGAGCGTGTGGCGGTGGGGTGAACTGTACAGTTTCACTATGTGTCTTTGTCTTCAGAACGTGGCAGAGACACAATACAAGTTCTATAATTAATTGTTGAAAGACATAAGTTAACATTGAAATGATTACCACTGTCCTGTCAATCTAATATGGCCATTTCTTGAAACACATTTAGTGGTTCTCTCTCTCACACAATCCTTCAATATGAGACGTTTTTATTCTCGGCCTCTGCAATTACATTTTATTACAGCTCTTTACTTGGCTGGCGAAAAGTGTTCATACCCCCCTGCTTAAATGTCCTCTTTAGGTATGAATGTAATTGGAGATGTTATTTTTGACACGAGGGAAAACAAGAGCTCATGATGGCCTCTGATATCATGGCAGTTATTGTTCCAGAGCTTTTGTCACCCTCTCGTGGTAGGAGTCGCCTCTGCCCTCTTCTCAATCTGTCAGCATTTCAGTGTTTTCTCAGAGAGCTGCCACAAATGGGACCACAGCTTTGCTCCATCGCATCTATTTTTGCCTATGTGGACACAGTCATGGGTGGTCCTACTGCTTCTTTACATTGTTGAACTCCTGACAGCAGCAAACATCTAAGAAAGCTCCCGTTCAGTCTTCTGAGTCTGCATTTCAGGCTTCAGTCTTCTGCAGTGAAAATAGTTCTGCCAGGGTCAGTCTGTCAATGACTCATCAAAGCAAACAGCCCTGGCCTGGGCAAAGCAAACGGAGCATGAAAATGTAGAGGACAACGCTTCATTGCCAGAACATTCTATTCTCAACCAGAAGTTCTGCTGCCATTGTGGAACTGACGAATAAATGGTGCTGCTAGAGTAGGAGGGGGGTTTAGCTTTCTGTTTTGGAATGAGTTGTCCTGGATATGAGGTGTTTGTGGCTAGTTTGAGGAAAAGGGGTCATATTTCCAGGCAGACTGAATGGAAGGCTGAAAGGGGGGTTTTGGGGAGGGATACAGGTGTGGGTGCATTAGCCCCTGGTCGGAAAGCTACCGCCCTGCACTCATTTTTGCTGAGTTTCTGGAAAGTGGGTTTGAGAGAGAGAGAGAGAGAGAGAGAGAGAGAGAGAGAGAGAGAGAGAGAGAGAGAGAGAGAGAGAGAGAGAGAGAGAGAGAGAGAGAGAGAGAGAGAGAGAGAGAGAGAGAGAGAGAGAGAGAGAGAGAGAGAGAGAGAGAGAGAGAGAGAGAGAGAGAGAGAGAGAGAGAGAGAGAGAGAGAGAGAGAGAGAGAGAGAGAGAGAGAGAGAGAGAGAGAGAGAGAGAGAGAGAGAGAGAGAGAGAGAGAGAGAGAATATCAGCAGTTTCCCCTTCTGCGCTGATGTGTGCTCCAGTACTTGGGCCTGATGGCCTCCTGATGGTCTGCCAGATTGGGGAGAAGAGAGAGGGCTCTGCTGAGACAGTGCTGGGGGGTGAGGGGGATGGGGGAGGCAAGTGCCACAAGGTGGAGAGAACATAGAGGGGGGAGGTCAGAAGCAGAAGGAGCCTGTTTTCCAACATAGAAACCCTGCTTGTGTTTTACATACTTTCTGTGAGTACAGTGCAAGCATTAACCGACTGAGAAAGGGTCCCAATGGGGTCCATCTGTCTGTACAAGTGGACTGTATTCCCATTGTTGATATTCTCAGAATATTCAACATTCCATGCATGGCTCCCCCGATATCCTGAGATTCTAGACAGGAAGCTTTGAGTATACTTCTACTTGTTATTGTGGTTGTCCTCTACACAGCCTGGATGCTCTCACCCCGACTCTGACAAACTGGGGCGGGGGCATGACATTTTAAAAATCTGCTACAAAAAAAAATAAATCAGACACTTTCATGGAAAGAAAAGCATTTGAGCCAAAGAGACAAATCCCAGCCAGTAACAGAACCTGGAACAGTGGGAAAAAGGGGGGAATTGTGTGTCCTGACTCAGAAGTGTTTGTGTAGGGTATTCCAGGCTGACTGTGAGTGTGGCAGACACAGGATCAGGATGTGTGTGGGCTATTGTTCCCCACTTCTACCTCAGCGCTACGGCTTCACTTACTTCCTCCTCTCCCACGGGCCCGCGTGGTAGACGTCCTGGCCCACACACACGCACACACTCCAATTTGATTGTGCAAACATAAATCTGATAGTTCACTCTAATTCTGTTGCATCTGTAGATGTGAGGGGAGGCGATGTAGTGTACAAAATAGATTTTCCATCTCAAATAAATGTATCATTGTTTTTGTGTTATGCAAAAACAACTTCTAGAACTGGTAAAGTGATGTATCTTATGTAACTCAATCTTGTGTGTGATTTGAGCCTACTTTAATAAACTGGGGGGGGGAAAGTGATCATACATAGTGTAAGAACAGATTATTCAATCACTTAATCAAATGTAAAATGTAAAAATGTAATGCATTGTTTCATCCCAATCCCAACCTATTGAGAAGTGTTTGATAAATGCAATTAAGTATTATCATATGTGTGATGCGACTTCTTTGACATACCAATAATGAAGAACTTGTCATGTTGACATGGCAGAATGGCAATAAGTAATACATAATGGCAATAAGTAATACATAATGGAAATAAGTAATACATAATGGAAATAAGTAATACATAATGGAAATAAGTAATATATAATGGAAATATGTAATACATAATGGCAATAAGTAATACATAATGGAAATAAGTAATACATAATGGCAATAAGTAATACATAATGGCAATAAGTAATACATCATGGAAATAAGTAATACATAATGGCAATAAGAAATCATCATGGAAATAAGTAATACATAATGGCAATAAGAAATCATCATGGAAATAAGTAATACATAATGGAAATAAGTAATAATTTCTCATACTTTACAGTTTACTAATGTTGAACAAGCTGTAATTTCATCATTATAAATAAGCCGTTTAAGAGGACCCTCAATTCAGATACCACTAAATAGGCCTCGTTTTATTTTCATCGAATAAAGAACAGATATTTATGTTATGGGAAAAAGGTAATGCAGGTAGATAGCTTGATTACAACGGCTGCTCATGTGTAAGAACATGTAGTAATAAAAACAGCATTTCCCAACAATACCAAACCTCTCAACCTGTAAGTACCAATAACAGTAATATCATCGACAACGCCACGGAACAGACACACAGAACACTACATCTTTATGTCTGTTCTGCCACACACAACACATAAATGTCTCTCTCACACAGGCTGCCTTTGTGTGGTCAAGTGTATATGGTCAAAAGAATGAACCACAGAACTGTGTTGCTCTTTTCCTGTTTTCCTTGTCTAAAAGGAGGTTAGACCCTGGTCTGACCAGGAATGCCAATCCAAGAAAAGACCGTGAATCGTGAACCCGCTCTGCCTCTGACAGGAGAGCATAGCCAAAGATCAGTGATTCCACCCAAGACCAAGAGGCCAGGACCCACACTAACCTATCTACCCACTATTTCTCTGTGTGTGTGTGTGTGTGTGTGTGTGTGTGTGTGTGTGTGTGTGTGTGTGTGTGTGTGTGTGTGTGTGTGTGTGTGTGTGTGTGTGTGTGTGTGTGTGTGTGTGTGTGTGTGTGTGTGTGTCATCTGTGTTTGTGTTTGCGTATGTGTGTCCCAAAAAATAGTTATTTGGCTGCCCAATAGAATTGCAGGGTCCAGCGCTTTAGTAACAAAAGCTGCAGTCTGCGGTGCAAGAGGTTGCATTCCAGTCAGATTTCACGCTGGGCATTTTAATGCCGCAGCACCAACAAGGGACAAATTGGAATGAGTGAAAACCAATTAAAACCAGTGATCCCTGATGTCACATCTCTCCACTTCACCTCAGCCGCTTCTCTCTCTGACCATGTCTCGACTTGTGTCGTCTGTACGTCTGACTGTCCGTCCTAGCTATTTGGAGAATCCTTCTCTCCTCTCCTGTCTGACTTTCTTTGTGGGAAACCTTTTACACCACAATAGCTGCGGCCGGGCCGGGCCGGTCGGTCATCTTGGGCCTGCCATTGGTTGCCTTACAGGACATGGTGTTTGTGTTGGCAAGGGGAGCTATTTTTGGGAGTCATACAGACAGAAAACAGGCTGGAGCTGGAGTTTTTTTCCCCCTGCGTACTTACGGTCCCGGCAGCAGAGGGACCGTCCAGGCTTCAGCTCATCAATCACTCAGCACTGGGAGGGAGGACCTTCTCTGTGGGTGGGATGGGAGGACATAGCAGAGAGATGGATGTGTATGTACTTAATGTATGTAGCCTATGTACCAGTGTGTGTGTGTGTGTGTGTGTGTGTGTGGGTGTGGGTGTGGGTGTGGGTGTGGGTGTGTGTGTGTGTGTGTGCATTTGTGTGTTTGTGTATGCAATTAAACATAACAGAGGGGTATGTTCGTGGGCAGGATAATTGGACATGAGCGTGGGTAGGAGGTCAGAGATATGAGAGATGACCACTTTAAATGTTTGGTTCAGAGGTTCTGAGCTGACCAAACCTGAACCTCAGCCCACATAACATGCCTTGATGGTTTGAACCATCCCTCCCTGCAGTGGTGCTGCCCAGAGACCTCTCAGCAGGGCTGGCTGGCTTAACAGAGACCCTGTGCAGGCCCAGGGGTGAGCCAGGTTGATGGATAAACACAAGGCTGATGGAGAGGGCCCTATTGTGGGGAGCCCCGGACCAGCGGTAGGTCACAGCCTGGAGATGATATGGAGCCACACCGCTGAGTGACCCAGCAGCAGGGATCCTCCGAGATCATTAAAGGGAACCTCGGCCTGGTCATTTGATCAGTGCTCTGAAAACACTGGACACAGCAAGCCGCTGTGTTTCCCCTACGACTGCAAATCAATCTGTGTGTGGGTGGGAGGAGGCGGTTGTTTTCATTTCATAAGTCATGTTTTAACCGTTCTTGAAAGGCGGCTCGAGCACTCGTAAAAGTAACGCACATGTACTCACCACATGATTCTGAAAAAATCCATATGGCTAATGATGGTTAAACAAATATAACCATAAGCAATCATTGCAAGTTCAAAGGTTGGCCTATTTTTATTTTTTTTACTTCTGCTCTCGTGCAAAATCCCAATTGACTGAGTAGTGTAGTAGAATGTCATGACTCAAAAAGTTCTATCTTCATGAGAATATGGTGCTAGGACAGAGCAGACATTGTCACTGGGAGATATCCAGGTAAAAGGTGATAAATTAGGTTGTGATTGAAAGGGTTAATGAGATAGTTCCGTCTCATTGGTGGCGAACCTCAGCGGTGTTAAAAACAGATCAGTCACCAAGCGCTGGACGTTCCCAGCGCTGGACCTGACGATACGTGTACTGCCACTAACTGAGCATAAACGCTGTTCGGTCTGTTCCTCTCCCCCCCTCCCCTCACGCCACGCAAATCAGAACCACCTGCCCTACGGCCCTGAGAACCACAAGGCTCTCCTTTTCACCGGATCTCCACAGAGCAGAGAGAGAGAATATTAGAGAGAGAGAGAGAGAGAGAGAGAGAGAGAGAGAGAGAGAGAGAGAGAGAGAGAGAGAGAGAGAGAGAGAGAGAGAGAGAGAGAGAGAGAGAGAGAGACTACCTCCAGGGATATTCTTTGAACAGAACAGAGAATCTTCCCCTTGACATCCAACCCCCTCTTGGCCTCCCAGTCTCTCCTCCCTTATGAAGAGTGCAGGATAGCCAATATATTTTATTACGTACAGGAAACTCCTGTTACAAAGGACACTTTGTTAGCCGATCCGTGGGGATCCCATGTGGGGTTGAGACTTGTCCTCTCTTTCTCTTTCGCTCTTATACTCCATCTTTTTCTCTCTCGCGCTTTTCTCTCTCTTCACTGTTTCCCTCCCTCTACTCCCTCTCTCTGCTCTCTATGTATGTGGGTGGGTGGCAGGCATATCGGCTGACCGACTGTGGAGAGTACCACGCAAGGGCCTTGGGTGCTTTCTCAGAGCCAAGATGGCACCTGGGTCTCCCAGCGCCTCCACCTCCAACCAGCTCCCATTGCCTGCCCTGCACCCTCACCACAAACATCCCCTGCCCTGCACCCTCACCACAACCATCCCCTGCCCTGATGTAACAAACCCCCTCCAGTCTCTGCAACCAGTCTACACACACACACCCGCTACATGGCAGCAGTTCAGTTGAACAGCCACCAGGAGACCAGGGGCCTGGACAAAATGAGCCACTCATATTATTCCTCATCCCCCCCCCCCCCCTCTGCTCCAGTGAATACTTTCAGACTAACTTATTCACAGGAATGCATTTTGTTATTTAACAAACAACGAGAAAGGGGCAGACATCATGTCAGTAAAGCTGCTTTTTTTTCACCTTTTGTGTCTTTGCTCCGGTGGTCTGTAACTGACAGGAACTCAGGCACTATTTGTTATCTTTAGGCCCAATAAGTACATCTGGTTCTGGTTTGGTTCCTCCACATCGCCCCTGGAGATGTGGATGGAGGGGACGCAGGGGTGGGGGAGGGTGGCGGGGAGGAGAGAGGGATTTCTGTGTGGGAGCGTGGATCTTTTTTTTCTCCTCAGTCTTAAATTGAATTTCTCACCATCCCAAGCTGGGCCTTGGACCAGGGATCTAGGGCTTCTCAAGCCTGTCACACAAAACTCTCTGTTTAGCTAGCTCCCAGGCCTCAGGCTCTCAAATACAACGTGAAGGGGGAAAAAAACCTGGAAAGAAATCAGTTTCACCTGTTTAGCCAAATGATTGCATGTTCAAAGGAATAAGACATATTAGCTAGATCACATGAGGTAAGAATGGCTCAACTCTTTCTGAACCCTCCCTGTCATGAAACCATTTTTGTCTGTTGTTGGTGAAACAGTGTCTGATGGTGAACCAATAATATTCAGTTCTCAGCTAGCCAGGATGAAAAGAAGAGATGTACTGATATTTTGTTGAATTATACTTTTGATCGCGTCTCTCATTTCAATCAGGAAGTAGGCCTACTTGTTTCCAAGCCAGTATCACCATTGTCTCATACTTTGAAAGAGAAAACTATGTAAATGTTCTCGTGTTCTGGAGCGAGAGCAGTCATATACTGGGAAGACCAACTTTACCTGAGGGCCTCACACTGTCTTGGTAGGAAGATTCACATTGGAAGAATGGTGAAGATGGCCTCTACTGGGGTTTAGCAGGCTAGCAGGCAGCTATAGCAGAAGGTAGCTGGCAAGTCCATGAGGTCTTGGTGGAGGACTCTCCCTTGTTTCAATAATTGCAAGCTGAGGCTCATAAAAATGCCACTCCCATGCACAGTCAGTACAAATGCCTCATACTAATAAAGACATTTTAATTAGTTATATGAAGAGTGCCTTGGTCCTCCTTTCTTTTTGATGACCAATTTACCCCTTTTACCAAAGAGCACCTTCTGTCTACCAAAATGTACTATTGTGTACCTTAGCAGCGCTTCCCTTCCTCCTGTTTCTGCCTCATTTGTTAAGTTTGACATTGTGTATCAGAACAGCAGGCCTATACACGATACCAATTTTAGCTCAAGGCGCCCGCCAATAAAATACAAATGATTTATTGGCACATCGAACCTTCGTTTAACAGACACCGAAAAAGTTGGCTTAGAATCCAGACTACATCCAGATGATAACAGTAAGTACTACATTACTACATTACCAATAACAAAATCACTACCTTTTTCATTTCTTCCTTAGCCACCGGAGTATAACGAGTTGCCATTATCATCATCTTTCCCACTGTCCAGACAGCAGCCAACCAGAGGAAGCCTCATACAGGAAGTAATAAACACAGACCAGACTAGACTAATCAATTCATAACAACCCCAGTTAACCAGTCACTAAGCGTTTCTCTCTCCTGGGCCATCCTCCTAATTCAATCATCTTTCTCATGACATCATCAGGATCGACGGGCCAATCAGAGCTGGACGGGCTAGCAGGCTAAGTGTTGGAGCTGACAGGGTTGATTGTTGTCCTTTGATTAGCTCTCCTTGTGTGGTATGGCCCGGCCGAGACGAGGCGCATAACATTGGGCTACAGTAAGTGCCAAGTCCAGCCCAACACAGGCATGGTTGTTATAAGCTCAATTGAAATGCTGATGGTGGTCAAATGGAGAGAGAGATAACAGAACTAGACAGGGGGATAAGGAGGTGGTTGTGTGGATTAGATTAGATGGCAGCGGTCAGGATCTGAGATACCCGAAAGAACCCCTTTGTCCCTCTGACCTCATGTGCGCACGCACACAGACACACACACACACACACACACACACACATACACACACACACACACACACACACACGCACATGCACACACGCACACACACACACACACACACACACACACCCTTGGTTTTCCTTTTTCATCACTTTCTGACAAATTGTGTGTGTGTCTTGACAGTGAAACCATGACCATACATATTTGAAAGGCTGGAGCTTTCTGGAAACAAAACATCATAATCAGTAGAAACGAACAACACAAATGCCTTACCAGGTGCTTTCACACACATACACTCACACAGACACAAACGCACACACACACACACACACACATATGGTGCCGTGAAAAAGTGTTTGCCTCCCTTTCTGATTTTCTCTATTTTTGCATATTTTTGATACTGAATGTTATCAGATCTTCAACCAAAACCTAATATTAGATAAAGGGAACCTGAGTTTACAAATGACAAAATTAACAAAAATATCAAATTGATACTTGTTTTATTTATTTAATTAACAAAGTTATGCAACACCCAATTCCACTGTGTGAAAAATCAATTGCCCCCTTACACTCAGTACCTGGTTGTGCCACCTTCAGCTACAATGACTGCAACCAAATGCTTCCGGTTGATCAGTCTCTCACATCGCTGTGAAGGAATTTTGGCCCACTCTTGCATGCAGAACTGCTTGATCTCAGCGACATTTGGGGGTTTTCACGCATGAACTGCTCATTTTAAGTCCTTCCACAACATCTCAATTGGGAGCTGAGGCGCAGCTGGGTCAAGACTATGATGCATGAAAATGGCTAAAAAGCAACAAATTTGACATTTTGGAATGGCCTAGTCAAAGTATAGACCTATTCCCAATTAAGATGTTGTGGCAGGATTTGGAACGAGAAGTTCTTGCTTGAAAACCCACAAATGTCGCTTAGTTGCAGCAGTTCTGCATGGGAGAATTGCCGAAAATTCCTCTACAGCGACATGAGAGACCGATCAACAACTGCAGGAAGTGTTTGTTTGGAATTCATTGCAGCTAAAAGTGACACAACCAGTTATTGAGTCAAAGGGCGCAATTACTTCTTCACACAGGGCCATTGGGTGTTGCATACATGTCTTTATGAAATCAATTCAATAAGTATGTAATTGTTGTTTTATTTGTTCCCTAAGTTTCCCTTTCTCTAATATTACGTTTTGGTTGAAGGCCTGATAACAGTCCGTATCAAAAACTATGTAAAAGTAGAGAAAATCAGAAATGGGGCAAACACTTTTTCAGGGCACTGAACACATACACTTTCTCTTTCCCTCTCTTTCTGTTCATTCTGTGTTTCTAAGCCCTTCCTCTGGCCCCTGTTAAAAATCCCTGATTCCCACTTTTTCCCAACAGAGCTCAGCGAAACCCCATCCACCAGCAGCACCAGCACCCCACTCCACCCCACACACTGTAGTCCTCTGTTTATTTTTTCAGGTGAACAAACTGTATCCCACACACTGGCTCCCTCAGTTGCTTTTAATTAGGCTTCTGGAATCTTCTGTGCTTTCATCTGATTTCCACGGGTGTGTGTGTTTGTGTGTGCCTGTGTGTGTGTGTGTGTGTGTGTGTGTGTGTGTGTGTGTGTGTGTGTGTGTGTGTGTGTGTGTGTGTGTGTGTGTGTGTGTGTGTGTGTGTGTGTGTGTGTGTGTGTGTGCGCGCGCGCGCGCGCTTGAGTGCATGTGTGGTGACTCCTGGCCGAGGTAAATAAAAGTTAGAACAGAAATAGCTTGAGACAAGATTGCGTCAGAGGCAGCAGGGTTAACGAGAGGTTGAACTGCCAAGCCAAGGAACATTTTGCTCACATCAGTGGATTCTAACAATAGTTATCTTTAATTGATCAAATCCATTTACGTAATAGAAATGTGCATGTTGTCTGTCTGTGGTGCGTTAGTCCTTCTGACACTTTTTCACCCCCTCAAATACAACCTTGCAAAGCCTGAACACTCAACTCATCACAAACAACAAGGCTGTTTTCATTCCAACCCTAAATCGAACCAGATCTCACTCAAGGATTGCTTTCGCCTAAGCTTCTAATGCGAGAGACCATAGATGGACTTCACTTACTGGGGTCTGCCCTAGGGTATTATGGGGCAAAGGTGTTAGGCTAATCCACACCATCCAATATCATTCATCTATAAAGGGCCATGACCCTTGATTTTCTTGGCCAAAGCATTACTAGGCCTAAGGTTAGGTTGAGAGTTCAGGAGGACATGGTTTGACCATGGTGGCCAACGTGGTCTCAGAGCAATTCGTATTATTCTGTACGTAAATCAGAGTCACTCCATCTTGGCTGATAGATTGCGTTTCGTATTGTACAGTAGGTATTCATTTGTGGATGTCCATCGCCCATTTCATATGATATGTTTTTTACGAATTACAATTCATACCATATGTTAGCTAGGCTAGGAGTTAGGGTTTAAGGTTAGGGTTACGTTTAGGAGTTAGGTTAAAGGCTTACGATTAGGGTCAGGGGAAGGGTTAGCTAACATGCTAAGTAGTTGCAAAGTAACAAATATTTTTTACATTTTAAGTAGAAAACGTGCTAATTAACTCAATTCTAAAGTTGTCCGTGATGAGATTCGAACTCGCATCCCTTGGGTTGCTAGATGTTCTCGTTATCCACCCACCCTTCATACGGTCGGGTTTTTTTTTGCTTTAAGTAACCATCTGCCTTATGTAACCGTAACAAATGTAACATTTCATACTAATTAGAGTGTCCCGTATTTACATGATGTTTAGTCTATAAGACCAGTGGGTGGTGGCATTCTCTTGATTACAAATAATTAAATACCTAGTCATGCTTAAAAAATGATTTGTTCATGCTTATTCATGAAATGTATTTTTATGCGTTACCCAATAACAATCCTAGTCATATAATCAGAACTCAGGAATGATCCCGTGATCCAAACCAACAATTTATTCATTTCAAATTTGTTCAGAGATTTTATCTAACACCCAAGAAACGTTTTATAATGAAATTGACCCCAACTTCCAAATGTTCATTGTGTCCCCTAAATCAGGTAGGGACATTCCTTCATATAATGTGGGAGTGCCCTGCAGTTAAATGCTTTTGGGACAAAGTTACAAAATTCATTTCAAAGAGAATGAATGTAAATATTCAAAGCTCCCCTGCCGTTGTGTTACTTAATGATAATAGCCCTTTGAATCTCTCATTTAATCAGAGAAGATTACTGCTGGCAGGCAGCACTGCTGCAAAACATGTTGGGGCTCTAAGATGGCAGCCACCTCACTCGCTCCCATTTAACCAGTGGATACATTTACTATTAGAAATAATAACGTTAGAATTATCGACAACGAGAATGAATGGTGCTAGTCAAGGAACAATTGAGGCATTGACAAATATACTTGACTCTGTAAAAAAAACTATGTCAACTAAAGCCTCAACATACAAACCAATGATATACTGTATATTTAATGAGACTCTGGTCATTGTGGGGGGGGGGGGTGATTAGGGGGAATATAAGGGGAAACTCAGGGTATGGATGGGTGGGAGGGGGAATGATAAGCAACCTCGGCTGCCTGGTGGGACAGGAGGGGGTGGGAGGCATGCTTTCTTTGGGTCGGGATGTGGGGGGTAGGGGAGATGAAGATGAAGATGCGGGAGGAGGGGAGCTAGGCATGGTGGGAAGGGGTGGGGAACATAGTTTTCGGAGGATGCAGGCGGGTGGATGGGGACTGAGGGGGTTGGGGGGGAATGGCTTGGGAAGGGGGAGCCTTTTTTAATTTTAATTTTCCTTGCATACAGAATATTTCTGTTGCTGCTGTTCTTTTGTCTTTGTACGCATTTCTTTGATTGTTTCTTAAATGATTCTTTCAGGTGGCAGCCCACAGGAACAGGGTAGTCGGTTATATGAAATACAAATATCATAACTGAATGTATGAATATATCTGAATTAAAATGATGTTGAATGTTCTACCTGTATCTGTAACCACCTTCTGAAAAAAATGACAAACTCAATTTGAAAACTTGGTAATAAAGAGGCAGATCGACAAATGCTACAGCAGCTACAGCAATGCCATGAACATTTGCAGCAAATGGCTATTGACAACCCCTTAAACCAAGTAGATCTACTGTACCATCAGACCTGGTCTTAAAAGTACCTAGGTCGTTCCATGAAAAGAGTGCCTTTGATATTTTATGTAGAAATTGTGCACCGATATTGCATTTTAAGAGCCTGTTATATTCATTGATATAGACCACATGGAGAATTCAATAAATCCCTTGGTCAACCCTGCTTCACTTCTAGGACGATTTTAACCCACTTAATCCCAACATGTATCCAAGTTTCACAATCAAAGCCCTAGTTATGTTGTAGCCATTTCTGAAGATGATTAGTTATTTAATGTGATTAGTGAATCGTTTCTGAAGATGATTCGTTATTTAATGTGATTAGTGAATAATTTACGCCTGTACATCATTTTAAGTTTAACCCTATCTATACGTGAACTGAACTCTCATTTTAATATGGTGGAACTATTCCTTTATTTTATTATTCTAAAGAAACATTGAACATTTAATAGTCAAATCACAGAGTCAAACCAGGTAAGCTGGTTCTACTCTTTTTGGCCTTTTTCTGATGTTTTGTGGTGGTGAAAACTGAGTGGGATGAGCGTAAAACATCAACACTGTTACACACAGATAGACAGGCTAGCAATGTTTGAATTGAATTTGCATTCAATTGCCACTCACTGTTGCTTAAAACAATCTTCCATTCTCCCTGTAACAAGGGAATTTATAGATGATTTAAGAACAAATCGTCAACCCTGTTACTTTATTTGGCACTTATTTGGTACTTGCTATAGTCATTTTTTTATTTCACCAAATGAGATGGGGGGGAAACATGTTTTTTGTGATTTTTTTTTATGACTGAATGTTAAAATTAGGTAGACTAAATTACACTGCTCAAAAGACACCAAATTGGTTGAACGACCCACCTGCTGCAACTTTTGAACATTGCTTTTGTTTAAAAGGAGAGCCTGGTGAGCATGACTGAGTAGACCTACACTGAGCGTACAAAACATTAGGAACACCATCTTAATATTTCGTGGCACCCACTTTTGCCCTCAGAACAGCCTCAATTTGTCGGGGGGCAAGGACCCTACAAGGTGCAAAAAGCACTCCACAGGGATGCTGGTCCATGTTGACTCCAATGCTTCTCACAGTTGTGTCAAGTTGGCTGGATGTCATTTGGTTGATGACCCATTCTTGATACCCATGGGAAGCTGTGCAGCGTTGCAGTTCTTGACACACAAAAACCGGTGTCTGGCATCTACTACCATACCCCGTATAAAAGGCACCTAAATCTTTTGTCTTTACCTGCTGAAACGGCACATATTCACATTCCAAGTCTCACAAATCCTTCTTTATCCTGTCTCGTCCACTTTATCTGCACTGATTGAAGTGTATTTAAAAAGTGACATCAACAAGGGATCATAGCTTTCACCTGGATTCACCTGGGCAGTTTGTCATGGAAACAGCAGGTGTTCCTGATGTTTTGTCCACTCAATATATATCTACATTGAAATCCTGAGTCGGCTACGGATTTCTTTCCTAGTTTTACTGCCCTCTACTGGACACATGTGGTCAATGGAATTAAAAACCCATTGGGATTGGTTGAGCCTCGAAGCTACAGGAGCTCCAGCCAGGAAACCAACAAAACACCAACACTGTGAATGACAGAAACTCAGAACTAAAGATTTGTTCTTACTTTATGTTGGAAATACAACACAATTTGAATACGTTTTAAAGAGAATTTCAATGAAAAGACACGTGTGATAATGTAGGCCATCATTGTAAATAAGAATTTGTCCTTAACTGACTTGCCTAGTTAAATAAAAGGTAAATACAAAAAGACAAAACTTAAATGATAACAAAAGTGTTTTTTCTTTCACTGTAATATTGAAGTTTTAATGCTCCAAAACTTCAAAAGACACATTGAATTCAAAATGTGTTTCACTCCATTGCTGAGATCAGATTATTATTGTATTTGTTATTGTACTCTATCCTTCAAAAGAATGACAATCAATGTCCAACGGACTAAAAAGACAGCAGTTTTACTGTTTACACAACTGTAAACCTAAGATAGATATACACCATAGAGGAAAAGTGTAATATATGAAATACTAGCCATATTTAATTCTAATAGCTAGTATACTTTCCAATAGCCAACATTCATGGAAGGTAATAAAGTAGTTTTATTTTTAATTACAAAATGATAACATGTGGACAAGCATTGAGAAAAATTTTGAACAAATAACAATAGTAGCTATGGAAACATTTATGCACAACCCCAAACATTGAAATAATTATGTATAATGTGTCATGTATGTACTATAATTGGTTTTACTGAGCACATGAAAGCAAAAAGCATGCTTTCATTAAATAAAAAGTAACAAAGGCTAAATTTTAAAAAAATCCAAAGAAAACAAAGAAATACTAATAAAATAAGATTATTTGAATATAAAGTAAAACTGTTGGGGATATATATATATATATATATATATATACACACACACACACATTAACAAAATATAATGAAATAATGCAGGGTATGACTACAGGCATAAAAACATCATTTCTAAAATGGTATTTTCTCTTAAGTGCTAAGATTAGTTTTGATAAATTCATCTGATTTAAACAAATAACAATTTAAAGTGCACATCCTTGAGCTTATAAAACCTGACCAGACAAGATCCATTCAACCCTTTTCATACTGCAGATTTAGAAATATACTAGAACATAGATAAAACATCCCGAACATTGTCAGATTATTTTAGATTTAAATGTATTAATATCCTTGCTTGAACTTCGGCCTTTTTTGTTCTGTCTGTGTGAAGTCAAAAAATGAGTATTCCTGCACAACAATTTCCATTTTCTTTACTGAAAGTACATCTTTTTCCAAAATACAATATAGATTATCAACAGCAATTTATATTCTATAATTCTATAATGGATCGAATGATTTCAAGAAAATGAAAACAGTATAACAATGCTCTCCCAGACTCATTACTAAGTACCCCAGATCTGCATTAAAAGTTTAAGCAAAAAATCTACACATTTAATCTATTTACACCCAATATCAAGAGAGCACAAAACAAACAGCAAACACAATGACATTTGTCTGTCTATCAGTCAAGTTAAACAGAAAAATCCTTTGGTTTGATAAATACCCACACAGTCAGAGGAAAAGCAGGGTACAGTACTCAACACGGAACTCTTTTACATGAACAGAAAATGAGATGAAATGGAGAGCAGCATCACAGCATAAACGTTGAGATGCATTGTGGATAACTGAGATAGAAATAAAGCTAATCAAAATGGATTCACACATGAGGGAAGAGAACAGTACAACTGTACGACAGGGAAATAACGTTGGCTAATAGTTTTTTTTTTTTATAAAAAAATCTGGAATCTAGTTTGTCTGACAAAATCAAACCCCCAAAGTATTTACAAGATACGAGGTTAGAGTTTGGTGTTATGTCATACTAACCTTGCGTTGCAGATGAAATTCACATACTGTACCTAGCATACTATCTTTCACGACACCCTCCAGTCTTCTAAGCTTTGGCATCACACTGAAATAGCACTTTTACAGTACATGACAACCCACTCAAAAAAGTACAGTATGACTGTCAGGTAATGTTTCCACTAAAACCAATTCCTTATTTTTGTCTCATTTTTGACCTATCCTTGTATATACGTACAAAAACCAACAAAACAGCATATCTAGTGAGCTAACAGTTGTTCAGGTAACATGTATCGTCCAACCATCACACAGCTACGGTAGTTATACAGGTTGTAGTTCTACAGGTTGTAGTTATTCAGGTGTACAGACAGGTAAGCTCCAGTAATTCTACAGGTTGTAGTTCTACAGGTGTACAGACAGGTAAGCTCCAGTAATTCTACAGGTTGTAGTTCTACAGGTGTACAGACAAGTAAGCTCCAGTAATTCTACAGGTTGTAGTTCTACAGGTTGTAGTTCTACAGGTGTACAGACAGGTAAGCTCCAGTAATTCTACGGGTTGTAGTTTTGCAGGTTGTAGTTCTACAGGTGTGCAGACAGGTAAGCTCCAGTAATTCTACAGGTTGTAGTTCTACAGGTGTACAGACAGGTAAGCTCCAGTAATTCTACAGGTTGTAGTTCTACAGGTGTACAGACAAGTAAGCTCCAGTAATTCTACAGGTTGTAGTTCTACAGGTTGTAGTTCTACAGGTGTACAGACAGGTAAGCTCCAGTAATTCTACAGGTTGTAATTTTGCAGGTTGTAGTTCGACAGGTGTACAGACAGGTAAGCTCCAGTAATTCTACAGGTTGTAGTTTCGCAGGTTGTAGTTCTACAGGTGTACAGACAGGTAAGCTCCAGTAGTTCTACAGGTGTACTTCTACAGGTGTTTAGATATGTAAGCGCTGGTAAACATGCAGGTGTACAGCAGGCTTGGTCCAGGTGGCCACAGCTGGCGCCGTCTAGTCATCATGCTGCTCAAAACATAACGGGATGGGAAACAGTTCAGTTTCAGCAATGTCAACATTTTTGGGCTGTATTGCTCTAATCTGAATTTCTTACTGCCTTTATGCACAAACATTGAGAAAATGCTTCCCCCTGGTGGTTCCTAGGAGGACATTACTTTATTGTGGAGATTGAGAGCTGAATCCTGACTTGAGACGTAGCATTTTGGGGGAAATATTCCATTAAACTGTGTAGGGTGTTTACACAAATGTAGAAAAAAATATGCAGTAGGAAGTAGATAGAATTTGTGATGAGGAAGGTTTAGCGTCTTACCTCAACTATCTGTAATGGGTACGCATGAAGATCGGCGTGAACAGTGACACATGTTCTTCTATAAAACACAAAGTTAAGTCAATACTCGATAACAATTAGAAACAAAAACACTTCCTAACCTCAGCAAACCAATCAGTGCCCGTTTTAAAAATAGAACTACACCACTTCATAATATAGCAATATTCTCTAAGGTAGTAAACTGTATCAAGTTTTTAGGTCACATGCACAAGTTACGGTGAAATGCCTTTTTTGAAAACACAAAAACTCAACAATGCAATAATCAATAACAATGCAATTCTAGAAGAAAATAAACACACGAGAAATAAGTAATATGAAGAACACAATACGTAAGCCTACTATATACAGCAGGGGTCGGCAACCTAAAGCACGTGTGCCAGCCTTCGATACATTGATTGACATTTCCAAGGTATGTCAATCCTGATTAGCCAATGGGCTTTCATGATTTTGCAGGAGTTTCATATTATTAGTTCAGTGCAAGACAACCCACCTCACCTCTCCCACAAAATTCAAAACCAAGGCAGCATTGAAGATGAGAGATTCGTTTTCACATAGCCTTCTTTTCTTATTTCAAAAAGTGCAGGGCACAAAATGTCATCAGCAAAGAAAAACAAGGCAGATGTCCACTCATTTATTGCCTCTTTGACAAATGAATAATCTTTTGTTTTACTGATGCACCGGTCTATTTGCTCTCTTTGTTGTAAGTAAACCTGTTGTTTTGTCGGACATCAAGTGTGCGCGCATCATATTTGGAACGAGACATGAGAAAAACTTTAAGGATGAGGCGGACAAGACTGAAGGAATTAAAAAGACACAATCATCTCGAAGACGAAAGACGCGCCTGTGTCTGCCAGAACTGATGAAAGGTGCGTTACCGAGATGGTTGAAAATGTATAGGAGCAGCAAACTGTAGCGCCAAAAGACGCACCTGTGTGGTTCTTGATGAGAGTTTGGATGTGATTGACATTCCACGTCTGGCAGTTGTTGCAAGATACTGTGACTCAGAGCAGGTACGTGAGGAGCTGATTGGTCTATAAAACCTGTGCATGGTACTACTAAAGGGGAAGACGGAGCAAAAGCCTTCACAGATCATTTTGAGGAGAGAGGTGTCGATATCAAAAACATATTCACTATTACACCCAGCTACGGTGGGGAAACAAAGGATTCGGAAAGCTGGCCCGAAGATAAGATTGGCCAGGTTGCCGACCCCTGACATATAGGGACAGTTCAAATACCATATCTACAATGTACAGGGATACTGGAGTGATGGAGGTAGATATCTATAGGGGTAAGGACTAGGCAACGGGATGTAAGATTAACAGAGTAGAAGCAGCTTGTACAGTGTTTTCGGAAAGTATTCAGACCCCTTCACTTGGTCCAAATGTTGTTGCGTTACAGCCTTCTTCTAAAAATTGATTAAAGAAATAAAACATCTCAGCAATCAACATACAATGCCACATAATTACAAAGTGAAAACAGGTTTTTAGAAACTGTTGCAAATCTTTTTTTTTTACTGAAATGACTTATTTACATAGTATTCAGACCCTTTGCTATGAGTCTCGAATTGAGCACTGGTGCATCCTGTTTCCATTGATCAACCTTGAGATGTTTCTACATCTTGATTGGAGTCCACCTGTGCTAAATTCAATTGATTGGACATGATTTGGAAAGGCACACAACCGTCTATATAAGGTCCCACAGTTGACAGTGCATGTCAAAGCAAAAACCAAGCAATGAGGTCTTGTCCGTAGCGCTCTGAGACAGGATTGTGTCGAGGTACAGATCTGGGGAAAGGTACCAAAAAATGTCTGCAGCATTGAAGGTCCCATAAGAACACAGTGGAATCCATCATACTTAAATGAATGAAGTTTGGAACCACCAAGACACTCCCTATAGCTGGCCGGCCAGGCCAAACTAAACAATTGGGGGAGAAGGGCCTTGGTCAGGAAGGTTACCTAGAACCCGATGGTCTAGGTAAGAGCTCTAGAGCTCTAGAGTTCCAATGTGGAGATCTGCAGCACTCCACCAATCAGGCCTTTATGGTAGAGTGGCAAGACAGAAGTCAGTCCTCAGTAAAAGGCACATGACAGCCCCCTTGGAGTTTGCCAAAAGGCACCTGAAGACTCTCAGACCATGAGAAACAGGATTCTCTGGTCAGATGGAATCATGATTGAACTCTTTCGCCTGAATGCCAAACATCTCGTCTGGAGGAAACCAGGGACCATCCCTACGGTGAAGCATGGTGGTGCCAGTATCATTCTGTGGGGGTGCTTTTCAGAGGCAGGGACTGGGAGATTGATCAGAATTGAGGGAAAGATGAACGGAGAGATCCTTGATGAAAATCTGCTCCAGAACGCTCAGGACCTCAGACTGGTGCAAAGGTTCACCTTCCAACAGGACAACAACCCTAAGCACACAGCCAGAACAATGCAGGAATGGCTTGTGGAGAAGTCTCTGAATGTCCTTGAGTGGCCCAACCAGAGCCCGTACTTGAACCTGATCGAACATCTCTGGAGAGACCTGAAAATAGCTGTGCAGCAATGCTCCCCATCCAGTGACATAGCTTGAGAGGATCTACAGACAAGAATGGGGGAAACTCCCCAAATGTTACCTTTATTTAACTAGGCAAGTCAGTTAAGAACAAATTCTTATTTTCAATGACGGCCTAGGAACAGTGAGTTAACTGCCTTGTTCAGGGGCAGAACGACAGATTTTTACCTTGTCAGCTCGGGCATTCAAACTTGCAACCTTTCGGTTACTAGTCCAACACTCTAACCACTAGGCCTCCTGCCACTCCATAAATAGAGGTGTGCCAAGCTTGCAGCGTTATAATCAAGAATACTCGAGGCTGTAATCGCTGCCAAAGGTGCTTCAACAAGGTAGTGAGTAAAGGGTCTGAATACTTATGTAAATAACATATATATATATATATATATATATATTTTTTTTTATATAAATTAAAAATATCTAGAAACCTGCTTTTGCTTTGTCATTATAGGGTATTGTTTTATAGACTGATGAAGGGGGGAAATAATTTTATCCATTTTAGAATATGGCTGTAACCTAACAAAATGTGTCAAGGGTTCTGAATACTTTCCGACCGCACTGTATGTGAGTGGGTATGCGTGTGTGTAGAGTCCGTATAAATGTATGTGTATGTGCATATTATGTATTAAGTGATCAGATGATGGAGTGAGTGTGTAGGGTCCTGTAAGTGTGCATAAAGACAGTGCAGAAATAAAAGGTCGATGCTATTGTTCTCTATAAGGAGTGAGTAGGTGTCCTGTAAGTGTGCATAAAGACAGTGCAGAAATAAAAGGTCGATGCTATTGTTCTCTATAAGGAGTGAGTAGGTGTCCTGTAAGTGTGCATAAAGACAGTGCAGAAATAAAAGGTCGATGCTATTGTTCTCTATAAGGAGTGAATAGGTGTCCTGGAAGTGTGCATAAAGACAGTGCAGAAATAAAAGGTCGATGCTATTGTTCTCTATAAGGAGTGAGTAGGTGTCCTGTAAGTATGCATAAAGACAGTGCAGAAATAAAAGGTTGATCCTATTGTTCTCTATAAGGAGTGAGTAGGTGTCCTGTAAGTGTGCATAAAGACAGTGCAGAAATAAAAGGTCGATCCTATTGTTCTCTATAAGGAGTGAGTAGGTGTCCTGTAAGTGTGCATAAAGACAGTGCAGAAATAAAAGGTCGATGCTATTGTTCTCTATAAGGAGTGAGTAGGTGTCCTGTAAGTGTGCATAAAGACAGTGCAGAAATAAAAGGTTGATCCTACTGTTCTCTATAAGGAGTGAGTAGGTGTCCTGTAAGTATGCATAAAGACAGTGCAGAAATAAAACGTTGATCCTATTGTTCTCTATAAGGAGTGAGTAGGTGTCCTGTAAGTGTGCATAAAGACAGTGCAGAAATAAAAGGTCGATGCTATTGTTCTCTATAAGGAGTGAGTAGGTGTCCTGTAAGTGTGCATAAAGACAGTGCAGAAATAAAAGGTTGATCCTATTGTTCTCTATAAGGAGTGAGTAGGTGTCCTGTAAGTGTGCATAAAGACAGTGCAGAAATAAAAGGTCGATGCTATTGTTCTCTATAAGGAGTGAGTAGGTGTCCTGTAAGTGTGCATAACGACAGTGCAGAAATAAAAGGTCGATGCTATTGTTCTCTATAAGGAGTGAGTAGGTGCCCTGTAAGTGTGCATAAAGACAGTGCAGAAATAAAAGGTCGATGCTATTGTTCTCTATAAGGAGTGAGTAGGTGCCCTGTAAGTGTGCATAAAGACAGTGCAGAAATAAAAGGTCGATGCTATTGTTCTCTATAAGGAGTGAGTAGGTGTCCTGTAAGTGTGCATAACGACAGTGCAGAAATAAAACGTTGATCCTATTGTTCTCTATAAGGAGTGAGTAGGTGTCCTGTAAGTGTGCATAACGACAGTGCAGAAATAAAACGTTGATCCTATTGTTCTCTATAAGGAGTGAGTAGGTGTCCTGTAAGTGTGCATAAAGACAGTGCAGAAATAAAAGGTCGATGCTATTGTTCTCTATAAGGAGTGAGTAGGTGCCCTGTAAGTGTGCATAAAGACAGTGCAGAAATAAAAGGTCGATGCTATTGTTCTCTATAAGGAGTGAGTAGGTGTCCTGTAAGTGTGCATAACGACAGTGCAGAAATAAAACGTTGATCCTATTGTTCTCTATAAGGAGTGAGTAGGTGTCCTGTAAGTGTGCATAACGACAGTGCAGAAATAAAACGTTGATCCTATTGTTCTCTATAAGGAGTGAGTAGCTGTCCTGTAAGTGTGCATAAAGACAGTGCAGAAATAAAAGGTCGATGCTATTGTTCTCTATAAGGAGTGAGTAGGTGTCCTGTAAGTGTGCATAAAGACAGTGCAGAAATAAAAGGTCGATGCTATTGTTCTCTATAAGGAGTGAGTAGGTGTCCTGTAAGTGTGCATAGAGACAGTGCAGAAATAAAAGGTCGATGCTATTGTTCTCTATAAGGAGTGAGTAGGTGTCCTGTAAGTGTGCATAAAGACAGTGCAGAAATAAAAGGTCGATGCTATTGTTCTCTATAAGGAGTGAGTAGGTGTCCTGTAAGTATGCATAAAGACAGTGCAGAAATAAAAGGTTGATCCTATTGTTCTCTATAAGGAGTGAGTAGGTGTCCTGTAAGTGTGCATAAAGACAGTGCAGAAATAAAAGGTCGATGCTATTGTTCTCTATAAGGAGTGAGTAGGTGTCCTGTAAGTGTGCATAAAGACAGTGCAGAAATAAAAGGTCGATGCTATTGTTCTCTATAAGGAGTGAGTAGGTGTCCTGTAAGTATGCATAAAGACAGTGCAGAAATAAAAGGTTGATGCTATTGTTCTCTATAAGGAGTGAGTAGGTGTCCTGTAAGTGTGCATAAAGACAGTGCAGAAATAAAAGGTCGATGCTATTGTTCTCTATAAGGAGTGAGTAGGTGTCCTGTAAGTGTGCATAAAGACAGTGCAGAAATAAAAGGTCGATCCTATTGTTCTCTATAAGGAGTGAGTAGGTGTCCTGTAAGTGTGCATAAAGACAGTGCAGAAATAAAAGGTCGATCCTATTGTTCTCTATAAGGAGTGAGTAGGTGTCCTGTAAGTGTGCATAAAGACAGTGCAGAAATAAAAGGTCGATCCTATTGTTCTCTATAAGGAGTGAGTAGGTGTCCTGTACCTTTTCGTGAAGTCGGTGATGGAGGACTGGGTCAGAGAGCCAAGGATGCCTCAATGCTTCAGAGGCACCTATCCTCCAACTGCACAATAACACACATACACAAACACAAGCAGTGAGATAAATGTAGAAACAGATGTAAAGCTCTGTCTCTTGGCAGAGATAGATTTTAATATATTGCAAAATGTACTTTATGTGTTAAGCAATATATTATGGAATGAGGCAGATGTATGCAGGGGAGAAAGTAAGGTGGTACGGTCCGGTACGGCGTCCTGGCAAAATAAATACTGTGAGCCCTTTGACGTGATTGTTTGACAATCAGATGAAAACATCATGACCGGTTGTGTTTATGCCACAAGAAAAGCTAACACGTTGTAAAAGTTAAATGAAAAATCTTTATAATTAGGACCATAGAGATGCTATAGAATTTATAGGGATTCTAAATGTAATTCTTTGATTAGGTCCCCACGGCCGGCCAGCCCGTTAGGTAGGATTAGGCAGCCGCCTTGAGCTGCAGTTTGACGAGGGAGGCCTTTTCCGAGCTAAACTGACCAAGATGCACCTCCAACAACACATAACACCTCACGTTACTCTGTCTAAAAACAATGATAACTTCTCTCACCCAGTGGCATGAGGGCTATTTAGGTGAGCTGATGCCGCTGAAGGGCTTGGTGGGTTTGGTTAAAACCAGGGTATGAATTTAGTGAGAGTACAGTGGCTTGCGAAAGTATTCACCCCCCTTGGCATTTTTCCTGTTTTGTTGCCTTACAACCTGGAATTATAATGGATTTTTTGGGGGGGGTTGTATCATTTGAAGATACAAAATATTTTTCATTGTGAAACAAACAAGAAATAAGACAGCATTTTTGTATGTATATTTTTTTACCTTTATTTAAAAAGGAAAGTCAGTTAAGAACACATTCTTATTTTCAATGACGGCCTGGGAACAGTGGGTTAACTGCCTGTTCAGAACGACAGATTTGTACCTTGTCAGCCCGGGGGTTTGAACTCACAACCTTCCGGTTACTAGTCCAATGCTCTAACCACTAGGCTACCCTGCCGCATGCTAAACTATTCAACCCCCAAAGTCAATACTTTGTAGAGCCACCTTTTGCAGAAATTACAGCTGCAAGTCTCTTGGGGTATGTCTCTATAAGCTTGGCACATCTAGCCACTGGGATTTTTGCCCATTCTTCAAGGCAAAACTGCTCCAGCTCCTTCAAGTTGGATGGGTTCCGCTGGTGTACAGCAATCTTTAAGTCATACCACAGATTGTCAATTGGATTGAGGTCTGGGCTTTGACTAGGCCATTCCAAGACATTTAAATGTTTCCCCTTAAACCACTTGAGTGTTGCTTTAGCAGTATGCTTAGGGCCATTGTCCAGCTGGAAGGTGAACCTCCGCCCCAGTCTTAAATCTCTGAAAGACTGAAACAGGTTTCCCTCAAGAATTTACCTGCATTTAGCAGTCCTTCAATTCTAACCTGTTTCCCAGTCCCTGCTGATGAAAAACATCCCCACAGCACAATGCTGCCACCACCATGCTTCACTGTGGGGATGGTGTTCTCGGGTAATGAGTGTTGGGTTTGCGCTAGACATAGCGTTGATGGCCAAAAAGCTCAATTTTAGTCTCATCTGACCAGAGTGCCTTCTTCCATATGTTTGGGGAGTCTCCCACATGCCTTTTTGTTTGCTTATTTATTTCTTTAAGCATTGGATTTTTTTTGGCCCCTCTTCCGCAAGGCACAGCTCTGTGGAGTGTACGGCTTAAGGTGGTCCTATGGACAGATATTCCAATCTCCGCTGTGGAGCTTTGCAGCTCCTTCAGGGTTATCTTTGGTCTCTTTTTTGCCTCTCTGGTTAATGTTTTGGTGGGTGGCCCTCTCTTGGCAGGTTTGTTGTGGTGCAATATTCTTTCCATTTTTTAAATAGATTTAATGGTGCTCTATGGGATGTTCAAAGTTTTGGATACTTTTTTATAACCCAACCCTGATCTGTACTTCTCCACAACTTTGTCCCTGACCTGTTTGGAGAGCTCCTTGGTCTTCATAGTGCTGCTTGCTTGGTGGTGCCCCTTGCTTTGTGGTGTTTGCGACTCTGGGGCCTTTCAGAACAGGTGTATGTATACTGAGATCATGTAACAGATCATGTGACACTTAAATAAAGTCCCCCTGTGTGCAATCTAATTAGCTAATTATGTGACTTCTGAAGGTAATTGGTTGCACCAGATCTTATTTAGGCTTCATAGCAAAGTTGGTGAATACATATGCACACATCACTTTTCCGTTTTTTTATTTTTTTGACATTTTTGAAACAAGTTCTTTTTTTCATTTCATTTCATCAATTTTGACTATTTTGTGTATGTCCCTTACATGAAATCCAAATAAAAATCCATTTAAATTACAGGTTGTAAGGCAACAAAATAGGAAAAATGCCAAGAGGGGTGAATACTTTTGCAAGGCACTGTATGCTATACCCTTTGTTAAAGAAAAGGGCAAAAGGATACCTATTGTCAGCTTTATATTTTGAAATAAATAAATAAAAAGTATCCAGATTATATAAAGTGTTCCATAACAACTTCTTGATGCCTTATTCTAGAACCAATCGTTAAAATGCCCACAAAATATGGACTGTGATGACATTATGAATGCTGAACTGTGGCATTCAATATTCGAGGAGATAAAACATTTACTTTCCTATTCTGTCCCTGTTATTTGAGACTTTCACTGTCGGAAGAGAGATGTTTAAACCCAGGCAGCTTTAGGGAGGCGCTTCTGTTGTTGGTTTAAAAGGATCCTCCACTTTTTTTAAAATGTTTGCCTAAAATGACATACCCAAATCTAACTGCCTGTAGCTCAGGGCCTAAAGCAAGGATATGCATATTTGTGGTACCATTTTGAAAGGAAACACTTTGAAGTTTGTTGAAATGTGAAAGGAATGTAGGAGAATATAACACAATAGATCTGTTAAAAGATAATACAAAGGACAAACCAACCGTTATTTTGTATTTCTTTCTACCATCATTTTTGAAATGCAAGAGATGTAAAAATGTATTATTCCAGCCCAGGTGCAATTTAGATTTTGTCCACTAGATGGCAGCAGTGTGTGTGCAAAGTGTTAGACTGATCCAATTAACCATTGCATTTCTGTTAAAAAATGTGTATCAAGATTGCCCAAATGTGCCTAATTTGTTTATTAATAACTGTTCATGTTCAAAATTGTACACTCTCCTCAAACAATAGCATGGTATTATTTCACTGTAATTGTTACTGTAAATTGGACAGTGCAGTTCAATTAACAATAATTTAAGCTTTCTGCCAATATCAGATATGTCTATGTCCTGGGAAATGTTCTTGTGACTTACAACCTCATGCTAATCGCATTAGCCTACGTTAGATCAACCGTCCCGTGGAAGGGACACCGATCCCGAAGAAGTTTGCAACGGATGAGTAGCCAGTAGTTGAAAATTGAGTTTTACTGCCTCGGTTGAGTCTCTGTCTGGGTGGAAAGGTAACTTTTGAACGTGATATTCTTAGATTCATACGAATGTCTCATATTGAACTATTTGCAAAAATCAACCAATTTGTTTCCAACAAGACCCTGGTTTGACAATGGAGAAATATGGTAAGAATGCCTATTTCTCTGTCCATTCTTACCTGAAACTTCTATTTATTATCCACCTTTCTTGAGACACTTTCTCTTGATTGGAAGCTGTTTTTCCCCAATCAACGTACAAATAACTATAAAACAACTTTAATTGCGACATTGGTGATTTTATAAGTCTAATCAGAGTGAAAATATTAGGATACGTTATTGACATTGAACTGATTATATAGCTACTAACCAGATGTGTTAAACATTTTGTTTAATTTGTAGCATAGGCCTATGAATTGGCCTGCTATTATGTTCTGTTCTACCGACTATAAGCTGAGAAGAAAATTAGCCCAAGGCCAAACCTCTTGCCAACCCCTGCTGTACAGTATTCTAGTTTAGCGGGGATAGGAGGGGTTGTGGCAATTTTTTGTCTCGGTGCAGCAGAACGTCCAGAGCCACTCCAGGCCCATAAATATTTGGGTTGCATGCGCGTGCGCATATTGGAGGTCCCGTACCAGGAAGAAATTAAATCTACTTTCACCCCTGGATGTATGATACCTTTTATTGACGATGAGTAGTTTAGAGATGAAATCTTTGGCTTCCTCTGAGATGTCTGTAAATTCTTCCTCGTCAAAGTTCCACTGGCAGGCAAGGATGTTGTTCAGAGTCTCAGGGTTATTGTCGCCCAGGAAAGGACACAGACCGCTGAGACTGTAGAAGGAGAGGGAGAGCCTTCAGAAGGAGTGTGTGTGTGTGTGTGTGTGTGTGTGTGTGTGTGTGTGTGTGTGTGTGTGTGTGTGTGTGTGTGTGTGTGTGTGTGTGTGTGTGTGTGTGTGTGTGTGTGTGTGTGTGTGTGTGTGTGTGTTTGCGTGCGTGCGTGCGTGGGTGGGTGTGTGCGTTTACAGCATATATGTAATGACTCCCAGACTCCACATGTCGGTGTTGAATGACACAAAGTCGTAGTTGACAACTTCTGGGGCCAGGAACTCTGGGGTACCGAAATTCACTCGCAACTTCTCTCTGGGCATGTATCTGGAAATTAACACGTGTTAATTTTGAAGAGGAATCTATCAATACAAATACAATATTATAATACTCCATGCAGTGATACATCATATCATCTAAAATTATATGAATGAAACAAAGATCAATGTGAATTTGAAACCTACTTTCTGGCAAGTCCAAAGTCAATGATCTTGATTTTATTTGTGACTCTGCTCACACATAGAATATTCTCCGGCTGAATGACAACAAAAAAGGAAACCCTTCAAGGTGAAAAAATATCAAGACGCAGGTAGACAAGTGGTTATCTGTTGTGCACAATCTGTGTATTGCCCTGCTCTCAATAACATCACTGCCCCTGTCAAATACAGTGTGGTTGTTTACCTTGAGGTCCAGATGGAGGATGTACATCTTGTGCATGTGCTGAAGGCCCTCACAGATCTGCCTGATGAACATGACTGTGTCCAGCTCCATCAGAGTGTAGTTCTCGTCAATGATCCGGTCAAAGAGCTCCCCACCATCCACACTGCGATCACACACACACAAAGACATTGTAAACTCGCAGAAAAAAGGGTATGGTTAAGGTACAGTATTATTCTCTGGGGTACAAAAATATCAAAATACGCATAATGTACCTTCAGAGGTACACATATGATCTCACATGGTGCTGTTCAGTACCTTTTAGGGTACATGTGCAGATAATCTAGTATAATGGTACATTTTTGTATCCAATATTTTTTATATAAAAAGGTACAATCACTGGAGGCGTAGCTTAGTGGAGGCATGGCTATCAGTTAGTTATTTTTGCCCACCCGTGAGTGGAAGTGCTGTACCTATGGTTATGTTATGGTTATGGTCTATGGTTATATTAGTTAAAGTTTGAGCATGTCCGCTGCATGTTCTGAAGTCTTTATTAAGGCTTACATAAGATCATGTCACCATAAAGAGCTACCCTTTGAATTTGATACACTGGTGTCAGAAGTGGGATGGAGGAGAGGCGTGTACACATGAGGGACTTGGTATAGAGGGAGATGTTTTAAAAAATCCACTTAATAGAAACTAGCAGCTTTGTCGCTGTGGTGGTATTCTAAAAAGAAAAATGTGTATCTTATGTCTCTTTTAAGGTATGAACTGAAAGGGTGATGGGCGTCTTTCCATGAGGCGGTTCATTATGCTCCGTTCACATAAAAGAGACGCCGATTTGTCTCCCAAATGGCTCTTCGTTCAAAATGCTTACAAATCTACCGACAACCACTTTTTTTTAATCTCTTATGTAAATCCCAAAAAGTAGTTTACCTATCCGTTAGATTGTTAAATGCACTTTTATACATTTATTAGGCACGTCTGGTGTGGACCAGAATGACGCACTCTCCCCACTATTATTTGTTTCTACAGTGAAGATTCACTATCTACAGATAATTATCTTGTAAATTATCTGCAGATATTCGTTGCTTGAGCTCAAAGAGCAGTAGTCGCAGTATTCAAATCAGGGAACCAGATAAACGTCTCTTTCACCGATGCAATTCGGTTCCCAACATTCACCAAAAAGATGCAATCAAAAAGAGCCGTTTATTGGCGAGCGAGCCAACGCTGAAGGGTACAATTATGTACCTATAACTAAGGGTACAATGGATGTACATTACAGGGTCAATATCAAACTGGGTAAACTTACTGTGATTGTTGTAATAAAAAAAGAATAATATTTATCAAGCAAGAATTTTGCTACGAATTTCTCGGAGTGGTGAGGGGAAAAAATGAAAACTAACTGTTCAACTTTCACAACACAAGAACTGTTAGATCTCTGAAATGTTTTAACAAACATGCATTTATTGATGACTTGAGTAAAGTTAATTGAGACCCGGTACTTATATGTCTAGATATGGATAAAGCATGGGACTGTTTCAACTGTTTCTTAAGCATTGTGGATAAAGTGGCTCTATGGAAAACTGTAAGAAATAAACAAAAAACTGAACCCTGGATGAATCAAGAAATCCTTGAGGCCATTAAATGACGGAATACCACATTTTGAGACACAGAACCCTAAGGAACAAAGATAGTCAGATGATTGAAGATGCAAAAAAAAAATCACATTTTAATTGCAACATTTGTGAGAAAAGGAATAATCCTAGGAAGTTGTGGCATTCCCGAAAACAGTTAGTGATAAACAGAAACAAAGGGCAAAATCTTGGGTCTTGAGGTCAAAGGACAAATTACGCTTGACAAGGAAGTGGCAACTAAAAAATCTTAATACCATTTTCACAACAGTTGCCTCAGATTTCATTTAGAGGATACCTGGTTGTACTGGAGTTATGGGGAGGGTCGGGACCCAGGCCGTTACTCCAAGATGATTGTACACGCTGATGCATTTTCCTTTACAGCAGTGTCTCCGGCTTGAGTTGGCAAGAGACTGTTTAAACTAAACTGCTCTAAAGCTACAGGCCTCGACACTATCCCTGACAGGTTTTTAATGGTGCTGAATTTATAGCCCCCTTTGTCACCCATTTAGCAGGGAAGAGTTTCCACACATACAAAACATAATAGAGTGTTCCTATCCACAAGAAGGGCAGCAAAACACACATGGGAACTATAGACCTGTATCTATTTTGAGTGTCTAAAGTGCTGGAAAAAGTTTTATACAAATTACAGTCTGGTTTATGAAAGTCCCACTCCACTGACAAGTCTATTGTTTTCAACTGACTTTATCAGGACTTTTCTGTGGAACGATAGTGCCTGGATCTGCAGATGGCATTTGACAAGGTTGATCATAGTATCATGCTTTTGGTTTTAACAGCGGGGCCATTGACTAGGTTAGATCCTATTTATCAAGTAGAGACAAAATGGTGGATGTTAATGAAAACTTTCTAGTGCAGTGGTCACCAATCTTTTGTGAGTCAAGATTACTTTCACAGCCAAAAAGTCGAGATCTAACGTTCAGATGTTTTTTTTTTTAAACATGACTTGATTCCGACAGTTCTGTCGGAATGAGTTTTGTGCAGTAAGGCCTAATACATTATCACAGCATATTGGTTTTATGCCTGGCCTGCCAATATTGTTCTTCTCAGATCTTATTATACTTCAGAATTCAAACTTTAATAACAAAATAGATCAGTTGCTGTGGCACTTGCAAGGCACAGCTTTTTTATTTTACTGGTCTGATGGTACCTGCATCTCATGGTCATGGTGCTTTTAACTGTGAACTCGGAAAAATAGTTTCCCACAATCGGATCTCGTTGTTTTCCCTCAGAGATCCCAATTGTCTTAATAAACACACTGAAGTAAAAAGTCCGAGATTTTGTTTAGAACACAGCATTAGTCTTAGAAGTATTCCTTTTCTCAGGTGAGACTGACCAGAGAGAGGGGACACAGTTTTCCACCTGATTAAGAAACTCGAGTCGCACCGCATCTGCCTCAGGCACAAATTCATGTTGTTCCTATGACCAGAGAAAGTGAAATACTCCTCGATATTAAAATATACATGAAGAGCTGCTAATAATAATAAAAATGCAGGGCTATCGATACACTTGGCTACTCATTTATTGCAGGGTGAGTGGAAGTAAAGAGAAGCGCGTTTGATTTTTTGTAATATTGTTGAATAAAAAAACAGTGTTGAAAGTGCTGATTAAAACTTAGACATGAACTCACTCCTAAAAACAGCAGCTCTTTGCCACATTGTAAATTGCTTTTGTACGTGGATGACTCTGCTCTACTGGTGTCCCATTAGAGCAAAGCCTCAATAGAAGAGATCCTTAGTACAGTTACCCAATATCAGTAAATCACATTCAGATAACACATTTAATCTGCATCATGACAAACAGAATCCATCTTATTTGGTTCCAGAGTAAAAGCTGTCAAGGTCCACTGGTTTTAGTTTCAAAGTAGGCAACTCAGTGGTTACACCAAAAACACAGTCAGGTGTGAATTGGATATGTACCTGCCTTTGCTATGACTATGGAAAATCATAACAAAGATAAACCACAAAACTACATTCCTGGACCTCAAAATATATTGATGTGACACCCTGAAGACTCTGGCAAGTGCGCTAGTTCAGTGTCATTTTGATTATACGTACACATCATGGTTCACCAGCATCCCTAAACATCTAAAGAATACAGACAGACCAGCCAAAAACAAACTGGTGAGGTTTTTACTTAAAATCCCCCCCACTCATCTGGAGGTCAAGCATTTTCATCAGCTAGAGAAAAAGGTCAAATTAATTCCACTTGCTCTGGTCCATAGAATCATTACTGACTCAGCCCCTAGGTACCTATCAAATAATTTACTTATATTAGAGATGTCCACCAGAGCCTGATATCGCCTGTTTTTAAATTCAAGAGTCTATCTGGTAACAACACCTTTTTATATACCGTTGCTGTTGAGTGGAACAAACTACCCCAGCAACTTAAAGCCATGCCGACCCCAATCTTGTTTAGAAAAGAATGTCAAAAGCTGGCTGATGATCGAGTAATATATATCTTTTTCAAGTCTTTATGTAATGTTGTTATGCTTTCGCGCCACGGAATTTAGGGATTACAATGGAAATGAGTCAGACTTTTTTGTGATATCCCTGACACTTTAAAAAAATGTATCTGTTGTGTGTGTTTATTTAACTGGCAAATGATATCTATCAATCAAATTTACCAGCTGGCGAAGTCACCGGGTAGTACAAAACAGCTCTTACACTAAAAGGGCATTATCATTTTCACAATTTCACGGTGTTATTCAAACCTCATAGTGTAGAAATGTATATAAAACACAGAAAACACAGACTGCACTGGGTCCTTTAAAGATGTGGGTTGAGAAAACATTATGAGAAGGAACATACAGCAAGGTAGAAAACCATAGAGTTTCAGTATAATGCTGATAACGTTCCTTTTCATTCTGTGGAGGGAACGTACTATTCCAGCACCAGGATGATATCATTCCTGGACTCGTAGGCGGCGTAGAGCTGGATCAGGTTGGCGTGGTCCAACTGGTTCATGACCATGATCTCATTCTTGACCACCTCCTGCATGCCGAACACACACCAACCACACAATGAGAAGTGTCAGATGTTCACTCACAGCTAGCAGGCAAGGTACGGCTTCTCTTTTTCTGGGTCAAATTAAAAACATCTGAGGAAATACATCCCCCATCATCGTAGCCTGAAGTGGACTTAGAGCATTATGTTCCCATGTCTACTTCCACATTTTGAATAGGAAGCGAAGTGGGTCTGCCTTCAAAAAGTAGTTTTCAAGGAAGCTACAAGGATGTGTGGAGTTTTTTACATGCATGCAAATCATGTATTAAAAAAAAGTTGACTTTGTACCTTTTCTTTCTGACTCCGGGCTTTGATGATTTTGGAAGCTAGCGTGAGACCTGAGGAGTTTTCCATGCATTTGTGCACCTGGCCAAAACGACCCCTAGGAGAGAGCAAAGATAAGTAAGGTGTCGTCAGTTCAATGTTTCGGAGTTACACCTGTCTGGTGTAACGTTTTATGATTTATAATGGAACGTTTCAACGCAACCATACTCCCTCGACAGGGGTCAGAAAGACTTGCCAATACTATCACCTGTAAGTCACAAATCCTAGAATGTTACACATCAAGATAATACATCCCCCTGAATTGATTGGGATCTCACGGTCAGAACTTGAACTATCACAACTATTTTATCAGTATGTCCTCAAATACAAAATCAGATCTCTTCCAATACAGGAAAGTAATATCATTTTGTGAAGGTATTGTATTTTTTATTGATTTCTCCTATAATATAACTTTGAAGCTATGAACCAGGGGCGAGGAGAAGAGAGGAGAGTTACACAACTGAACATTCTGCCCACTGAACAGGCAATTAACCCACTGTTAACCCACTGTTCCTAGGCCGTCATTGAAAATAAGAATTTGTTCTTAACTGACTTGCCTAGTTAAATAAAGGTTAAATAAATAAAAATGCTCACGGTCACAATGGCATCTAGGATTTGATTACAAGTAACACTTCCCTTGGAACACTTACCCTCCTAGAATCTCAACTCTGTTGATGGTGTAGAAGTTGTTGATCTGGTTTGGTTTGGCCGACACTATCCGATGGTTGAATGGAGCTGGTGGAGGAGGACTTTTGTCTAAAGGGAGGTATGAAATACATAAAAATATATTCTTATTTATTTATCCTTCATTTAACCAGTGAAGTCATTTTGAGATTGATATCAAGTGAGCCCTGGCAAACAGTAGCATGGAGGGGAAATATAAGCTGTATTGTTAATCAGTTAAATTAACATGTGCTCTTGTAATGGTACCTCAGGATTGTCATAATCAAGTTATCACCCTGTGCTTACTCACACCCTGTGGTGAACATGACAGAAGATACAAGGTTGGTTATGCAAACTTCAGTTCTCTCTTACTTTGCTACTCCGAGAGAGCATGCTTTTCTATCCAAATCCAATAAGGATATGAATATTTTCTACAGAAAGAGATCATTTCCACCATATCAGCAATCTATTGGATTTCATATTATGCCCGAGTCCTAAGATTTGTTTGCGTAATTCCAGTCTTCCACTGAGATCAATGTGTGATTTATGAAATCGTGTGCACATTTCAAATGAATAAGATTCCGCCCACTTACCACCTTTGCGCCAGACTTAAAGCCACGGTACCCCATAAAGATGCTGGTCCTCACCAATGAAGAAGGTTTCCCCGGTAGACTGCTTGACTTCTGTGGCCTGATCTTTCCCCAGCCTCTTCTTCCGCTCCACACGGATATCCACCCCGTCTGCCTTGAAGACGCCCCATCCCTCATCCTCATCCTCTGGTCCCTCTGCTCCTTCCTCCTCCTTCCTCTCCCCCTCCCTCTCCTCCTCCTCTCCTTCCTCTACCCGACACTTCTTGTGGTCCTCTACTCCCGGGTCTTCCTCCATCACCCGACGCTTACTGCCGGTGCTGCCTTCCTCCACCTGGTCCTGTTTTGCTGCCTCCAGAGACAGAGAGGAAGCACTCTTGTTGTGGTCTTCACAGCTGGAACAGACAGACATGTTTTAGAAATGTTTCAGAAAATGTGGAATGCTGTTTTGCATGTGTGTGTATACGTGGAAGAGAGGGATCAGCACATAAAGCACCATTGAAGTAGGGTGAGAGAAAGGTAGAGTAAGATTGTGTGAAAAGGGGGACAAATAGAGAGAAAGATAGAAATACATTGAATGAAAGAAATAGGAAGAGAGTGAGGGGAGGAGATACTGTACCTCTCGGGAATGGAGTTGGTGTCTCCTGGAGCCTCAGGGGAGGTTGGGAGAGAAGGGATATCCTTTAACGACATATCAACAGCTTCCGATGGGCCTTTAGAGAGTGTAGTGTCCCCCACTTTCTCCTTCTCCCCCTCTTTTTCCGCTAGTCTTCCATCCTCCTCGGGCTTCTCTGTGGTTTTCAACAGCTCCTCCTTTTTCTCCTCTTCCTTAGATTCATTAACAAGGTGGTCTTCCTTCTCCTTTTTTACAACCTCCTTCTCCTTCCTCTCTTCCACTTTTAGTCCATCTCCTGCAGCCTCCTCCTCAGACAATGACTCCTCTTCAGTCACAGGGGCCTTGGGGCCCTCGAGGATAAGGTCCAGCAGGTTTGGGCTGAGGGAACCCTCTGAGGCCCCTCCAGGTCCAGCCTCCAGGTCCAGGAAGCCATCAGGGGTGAGGTGCTGCTGCTGCTGGTAACCTGATGATGATGATGATGATGATCTCTCTGCATTCTCCCTGTTGAGCTTCTGCACCTCCTCTAGTAGCAACACCTGCTTCCTAAGGGAGATGGTATCTGCAGAGGAACAAACAGAACGTCAGAGGGTATATAGTTCAAATTAATTCAACCACCCGCCTGAACGTCACTTTGGTAACTTTAATCAGACAATTGCACAATGCCTCAGAATGTCAACACACTCCTAGTACCCTCCTCAGAGGACGGCAAGTGGTTGTCTGATGTTTCCGTCTGAACTTTTGAGCTCTTTGATGTTTCTGTGTCATGATATACTTGTTAGTACAATACTGTTGTTTACGTCTGACAGGAAGAGTGTTGTGACTTGCCAGTTCCCTTTCCTTTGGCTAAAAAGAAAGTATCGATTTTTCCTCTCCCGCTCTCGAAGCTTTCAGAACAGGTGTTGTTTACATCTCACATGTTACATGTTGTGAGTGCTGCTGTGTGTGATTTAGGTTGTTTTGACTAATAAAGGTCACTGTGTGTGTGTGTGTGAGTGGTGTATGGCTGTGATGTATTGTTGTGGTGAGCACCTGCTGTGTCTGGGGGCTTCTTCTTCTTCTGTGCTTTCAGACCCGACTTCACCTTCCCATCCTTCTTCTTGTGATCTTTTGGCTAAAGGAAGGGAAGGACGCGATATAAGATCATTGTGCTCTGCATTTGGTCTGCATGTCAACATTCCTTCAAATGAGGTCAGGTATGTATATTTCCTTTAAACCACTACCAGAATGCAATTACAATATCTACTGCTCAGAAACGTCATGAAAACATGTTTTCTTTGAGCAATTTAACACATACAAAGTTCGCGGTGGGTTTGCTGTTTGCAAGGAAATGATTTGGTCTGTGGGGCGTTGTTGTCTTGTGACTGTGAGTGGTCTCCGGGGAGCTGGGTTGCGTTCACATGCAGGGTTTATCATCCCTTGAGTACCTTTAGTGGCTTTAGTAGAGGTAGTTTTCTGTTAAGAAGACCGACAGCATGGCAATGTTAGTTGGACAGGGTGAATGGCATACAACATGAGATGGATAAAGACATAGTTAGGAAGGGTAAGGAGGAAGGGTGAGGGGTGGTGAGGGGGGGTAAGTTACAACTTAACAAGAAAAATGGAAACAATACATGAAAGAGTAAGGAAGAATTACATTAAAGTGACCGTCAAACATATAACATATAACTTATCAGTTGTTTTATTCAGGGCAGCACTCTGATACTGCATTAATATGCATCAACATAAAGACAAACTTTGTTTCAGTCAAAGCATGCTGTTGATTGCACACAGCAGATGAATGGATAGGGTGTTACATACGTACGAGGCTGTGAATTTATAGCACATCACCCGTCATAGTGAGTAATAGCATGCAATGCCAACCCTGAGCGGAAACATTTCGCGCAACCAACCAAACAAGTCTTCTCAAACAGACTTCAGTAAGGCGGGGCTCACTAGTACCACAGAAAACGCTCCAGTCCTTTTATGAGCAAGTCAACATCTTAAAAAATGTCTCTTGAGGGACTCGTAGTTGTTGGTTGTGAGGTAAGCACTGCTCAGTAGTAAGGCAGAGAAGATATTTTGAGGAGAGGGTTTCCACAGTGACAGCAGTGTTTCTTCCTGAAGGACAAATCTAAGGATAGGGGGGTTGGGTACAGTGTGTGTGTGTGTGGGGAGGGGAGGGGGGGGGGGCTAAAGTGACAAATGTCTGTGGTGGACAGACATCTCATACCTTGAGTTGATGGGAGCTGGCCAGAGGCTGAAGGTAGAACCTGACGAAAGCTCTGACGACAGCGAGAATTCCTGTCGATCTGAGTCATACAGTAGCCAATAGCCAATCGCAGAGGTATGGATGCTGCCATAACATGTGGACTTATAAACAGTAAACATCTGGTTTTCAATGATACAGTATATTCAACCTAGCTTCCTTTTCCCCTGAAAACCGGATTGTAGGGACCCCGCTCAGATGTTTCTCTTACACCTGCTACGTTAGGTCAGGACTTACATGACCTCCGAGTTTCTGTTTGAGTTTTAACCTCAAATCAAGCTGAAAAGGTTATGTCTGTATCAAATGAGTCTGTTTTGTGCTGGAACTGTGTTGAAATGGAATGACCCTTATCGAACCAAGTAAGGGTCTGACTACATTAAAATGTTCCGATACCAATACCTATTTACAGTACCCCTTTCCTTATTCCCTAGTTCCTCTACTTCACACTACTCTGCACCATGAAATGTGGAAACTCGTTCGCTACACTGTCTATGCTTGATTTGATTTTTTTAAATAAAATAGATCCTGCAGGTAATATACCCTGGGCATGAAAACAGATACCCGCCTGGCATCTACCCTTGTGCCAATGATGGAGAGTGATGGGGTACATATAACTCCCGCTTAAGGCTTCAATGCCAAACACTACTACCCATTGACTTTCAGTGTCTGTGCCTAAGACCACCCCTCCGCATGTTACTGCTATTCACATTGTATCAACAATTTCAAGTGCTTGTTGAAGTTGGAAGTGACTGCCCTTTAAACTCAGAGGAATTGGGTGTAAAGTTCATCTTCCACAACACAAACAGTGCCACACATTGTGTAACCCCGTGCAGTAGACAGTATGAATCAAATTCCTCTCTTTCTGTTATCTATTCAGTCCAGTACCAAATCTAGTCAACCAAATGCTTATACTAACTTCCCTAAGATAAACAAATATATTTATTGTCACATACACCAGCTAGCTTCAGCCATAGTAGTACAGCATCAATGAAGTAAAGTAGGGTTAAGTGCTTTGTTCAAGGATAAATCAACAGATTTTCACCTTGTCATCTCAGGTATTTGAACCAGAAACCTATCAGCTACTGGCCCAATGCTCTAACCACTAGGCTCTCTCTCACCCCTGTCGCTACCTGTTGCCACCTGTTGCCAATGAGTCATTAACCAGTTAGATCCCTATTTAAGCCACATGCCTGCTTCTAGTACAAAGGCAAATACATTCTACCTGTCCAGCACTCCATCTCCAAGCAATACTATGAATCTGAAAACAGCACCTACAGCATATAGCAACTGAAATCAAATCAAATTGTATTAGTCACGTGTGTAGAATACAACAGGTACCTTACAGTGACATGCTTACTTATGAGCCCCTAACCGACAGTGCAGTTTCAAAAAATATAGAATAGAACGATATAGAACCACTCAACTATTAAAAACTCTCCCCTATACAGGTCCATCCTCGTCTTCCTATTTTGAGCCAACCTCTGTGACATGTATCATACAGTGTTAAGTACAGACATTTAGATCAATGGCTGTTTGACACTGTTACTATGGCGGGAGGTAAACAATGTACATGGGGGGTTGCCTTGAATCAGAGCTTGGAGAAGCCTAATTACCATGACTAAACGGTCACGTGGAATGAAACTGCCATCACAACTTGTGACCGCCGGTCTGGTGGTAATACAGTCACAGTAACAAGCCTAGCGGTGGAAAGTTCCCCACCAATTTTACCACTGTGTATAGGCTTTGGCACCTTCCATACAGTATGGCATACTATGCATGGAACTATAAAACCAGTGAAGATCGCTATAAACCAGTGGAGATCACTATATAAGTCATATTGGTTTGACACATCTTCCAGTACTGCATGAGGAAAAGTAGCATGAGCAAAGCCACAATCCTTCCTGAGGAAACAAAGCTCAACTTGACTAGTCAGCTTTGCTGCTCTGATCATTTTCCTCTGCAGTGGCAAAGTCATAAAATTAAATGAAATCATAAACCAAACATGACAACATGGAACGCCATGTCTACCTCCGAACCTATATACAACTGTGCAAATTTGTTTAAGGACATGTAACTTGCAGGTCCATGAGGGAACAGTGAACCCAGCAATTCATCTAACCTAAGATGCCGTCACATCCATATTGTCAATCCATTCTAAAAATATGAACGCAGTTCACATTAACGTATCCAAGTGCCTTAATAAAGCAACCTTTATATAGTCTACATAGACCTGCAAAAACACACCCCTTTGGTTAGCGCGGTGTCATGACGTTGGCCTGGGGGTAAGGTTTAAGACAGTCATAAATACCTCTTACCCCCTTTTCCCTTCTCCAACCTACTGAGGTTACATTTAAAAAAAACCTTGGTTAACATAGAGATTCTGGGAACATCAGTATGTGGGGGGAAATGAACAATATTCTGGTAATCCGAACAATTGAACATATGCAGTGGTACTTAATGAATATGATGTCAGTTCGGTTGTCATCTGAGACATTCTCATCGATGATAAGATGACATAAACACTACAGTGGAAAGTCTACACATCAGAGTTATCGGATTGGAATATTAGTTCAATTTAAATGCTTGAATATGAAATTATTTGTGATGGGATGAAATGTGATTTTAGCTTCTAAAAAGTGAGATGTGGGTTTTCATAAGTTAGGGCTGCTCACTCAGTGGCCCGCCCACGTGAAGAGACAGAGATTGTAAACTATGAAACACACCCCTTTTCTCCCTTCCTATATAAGCCCTTGACGACAATAGAACTTCCTGTTCCGATGAGGTAGGATGACGATCCTATGTCAGAATGGTTCAGAAAATAACTACAGGACGAAGCCAACATCAGCAGGAGCTTTGGTTGCGAATGGTATGAACTTTGAACTGTTATTCACTACAAAAGTGATACCTCCTAGCTGTTGAGTTAGGGACCGCAGCTGCAAATGCAGGTTAGGAAGGAACAGACAGAGTATCCCGTCTATTACACAACGACGTTACTACAACATATCCAATTGGCAACCAGAGACATTCTTCAAAGGACAGAGGACTCGGTTTGGCCACATGGCCTTCAATCTACCACCAACCTACTGAAGCGCAGCTCAGAGTAAATATTTATTGCATTTTCCTTTTCCAAATGGGCGGTAATTTAGAATGCATAAGATACTGTATTTACGATAGCACAGCTCCGCCTTTGTTCCTGTCTTCCCGCTCTTTCACTCAACCCAGCCCCTTTTCCGTTGTGTAACAATTCGTCATATCTATTCCGCCCGCAGGGACGTTTTCCTATGACGTAATTTGTAATCAAGTTATGATTTAATTATGTGTATGTGAATTATGTGTGATTAGTTAGGTATTTAGTAAGTAAATGATTAAACCCAATTTTGTATGCTGATTCAAATTGTTAGCCAGGGTTCTTGCAGATAACCAAGAATTTACAACTTTCAGATGAGACTGAAGTAAGATGAAGATTAATGTTGACTGCTATGGATGTAAAATATTACTAGGTCTTTAAGAGTTTATTCAGAAGATAACAGCTCTATAAATATTATTTAGTGGTGCCCGACTCTCTAGTTAATTACATTTACATGATTAGCTCAATCAGGTGATATTAATTACGGAGAATTATTTTATAGAATAGCAAGTCATATCACATAATCCGGCATAGCAGTTAGAACTCCCAGTCTCACCTTGTCGGTCTTCTTAGTAACTGAGCTCTTGCTCTTTTCTGCGGACGATTGCCTCTTAATAGCCATCTTGAGGTCTTTTGACTTGGAGGCCTTGTGTGCTGCCGGACCCATAAACATCATCTCCATAACCCGGGGGCTCTTCATCGTTTCCCCAATGAATCTGATGACCTGATGTATGCTGAGGACCAGCTTTTCCATCCCGTCCAGCTTCTCAGCCTGCTTCTCCGAGCGCTGGTCCAGCACTGTCATGATGGAGCTCATCTCCTGACACATCTCTCTCACCTCGCCCCCCATGCCCGTGCCCTGGGTTTGAGCCAGGGCCGGTGATAGAGTTCGGGCTCTGGCAGGCATATGGATCTCTTCCTTATCCACCTTCAGTGTTTCCATGTCCCTCTCTATACTGTCAATGTCCTGGGACATTCCATCCAGCCGGTTGAGGACCTTCTCCTGGATGTTGATGAGTTTGTCCATCTTACTGTTCAGAGACTCAATGCGATTCTGAATGAGGTCCAAGCCGGCACCATTGCAATCGGTTACGTTATCCATCGTGCTTGGCTTTCTTGAGGTTGAGTTATAGTTCACTACCTTGGAACTCATGATAGAATCATGTTAGGACGCCCAATCGAAACAGAAAAACGGTCACGGAAAGATTGGTGACCAATGTCCGTGAGACAGACGGGGAACCTTTTTTGGAAAATGTAGCCAGCCTTATCCCTCTGTGCTCATCTTCAAGTGTACAGACAATCTGATCTAATGACGGAAACGGGAATGAAATGCCAATATCTCGATGAAAAATAAACAAGTGAACAAAATTCAAATCCATGAAGAGTAAAACAGAAAGATACAGCTAGTAATGGTCACGGTAATCTGTGAGATTGTCCCTATGCCCCTATGTCGCTCACCCACAGTTTGACACCTCTGTACTTCTCCCTACTGGAGGTGGTATTAAGAATGGAATAAGCTGACCTCCCTAAATGTAAACAGAACAGCCAACGTCAGCAGGGGAGCAGCAATGGGGGCGGAGGGCTGTGGGTGGCTGTGACGGGCAGGGGTTCGGCTCTGGAGGGGCTGTCAGACAAATGCCCACGACCGTCATCAGTCGCTGGCCCGCCTACCAAGTTTCAAAATGGCCAGTGTACACAGTCCCTCTCTCTGAGGCAAAGTGAAAGGTTGTCTGGGATGATGCTAAACGCTTTGGGTTTCTTTGACTTTATTTGCATGTAAATTAGTAGACTTTTCAGTCTGACTTGGTGGTTTCACAATGATTAGGCTGAACAGGTGTCATAGATGGGGAGGGGAAAGGAGGGGGGACACTGACGAGTTTTATTTATAACCGGTAGGGGACGTTTTTAGGTCAACTCAAAATATCAAACAATTGTTAAAAGATCCACTCGCAAAGAACAGCTGTGTTTGCAAAAAAACATTTTTTTTTTAAAAGATCCTTATTAATGACAAGTGGAGCAATTCACATCTTAGAAGTGTTTATGAGAGGCTAAAACATAATGGTTGCGATAACAGCATGTGAGCCCTGATTTTCAGTATTTAAGACAGTCATGTACGTTGCTACGGAAATCTCTTTGCTGGCTGCGAAACAGCTGTAACGAGCGCCCACCCAGTGAGGGAGCAAGAGAAAATCAAGGCAGGTTCAGGTTGTAGCCTGTAGTCCCCTCGCTGAGAAAGCACTTAAGGTCTTTAGCCTCTGTGCTGAAATTGGAGAGGGGGTGACAGCCATGATTAATACTGTCTCTCTCTCACAAGAACATCCAGTCAGATCTTTCCCACACCATCACACACGCTTAGCCTACTCATAGACAGATAAGACAGTTACAATTTGTTTTACTTAGGGCCTGGTAATTGGACCCCTCAACAGTGTACTCTATAAGCCTATCAACATATGCTTGATGCAGTGGTCCATCTGGGACATACAGTACTAGTCAAAACCTTGTACAGCGACTCATTCAAAGGTTTTTCTTTATTTTTACTATTTTCTAGTAAAGACATCAAAACGATGAAATAATACAAATGGAATCATGTAGTAATCAAAAAAGTGTTAAACAAATCTAAATATATGTTATATTTGAGATTCTTCAAAATAGCCACCTATTGCCTCGATGACAGCTTTGCACACTCTTGGCATTTTCTCAACCAGCTTCATGAGGTAGTCACCTGGAATGATTTTTAATTAACAGGTGCCTTGTTAAAAGTTCATTTGTGAAATTTCTTTCCTTCTTAATGCGTTTCAGCCAATCAGGTGTGTTGTGACAAGTTAATGGTAATATACAGAAGATAGCCCTATTTGGTAAAAGTCCATATTATAGCAACAAAAGCTCAAATAAGCAAAGAGAAACGACAGTCCTGCATTACTTTAAGACATGAAGGTCAGTCAATCTGGAAAATTTAAAGAAGTTTGAAAGTTTCTTCAAGTGCAGTTGCAATAACCATTAAGCGTTATGATGACTGACTCTCATGAGGACTGCCACAGGAAAGGAAGACCCAAATTTACCTCTGCTGCAGAGGATAAGTTCATTAGAGTTACCGGCCTCAAAAATTGCAGACCAAATAAATGCTTCACAGTTCAAATAACAGACACATCTCAACATCAACTGTTCAGAGGAGACTGCGTGAATCAGTTCTTTATCGTCCAATTGCTGCAAAGAAACCACTACTAAAGGATACCAATAAGAAGAAGAGACTTGGTTGGGCCAAGAAATACAAGCAATGGACATTAGACCAGTGGAAATCTGTCCTTTGGTCTGATGAGTCCAAATTTGAGATTTTTGGTTCCAACTGACGTGTCTTGGTGAGACACAGAGTAGGTGAACGGATGATCTCAGCATATGTGGTTCCCACCGTGAAGCATGGAGGAGGAGGTGTGATGGTGTGGGGCGCTTTGCTGGTGACACTGTCAGTGATTAATTTAGAATTCAAGGCACACTTTACTATCTGGTTTGCGCTGAGTGGGACTGTCATTTATTTATCAACAGGACAATGACCCAAAACACACCTCCAGGCTGTGTAAGGGCTATTTGACCAAGAAGGAGAGGGATGGAGTGCTGCATCAGATGACCTGGCCTCCACAATCACTCAAACTCAACCCAATTGAGATGGTTTGGGATGAGTTTGGGATGGACCGCAAAGTGAAGGAAAAGCAGTCAACAAGTTCTGAGCATATGTGGGAACTCCTTCAAGACTGTTGTAAAGAAAATCCTAATGAAGCTGGTTGAGGGAATGCCAAGAGTGTGCAAAGCTGTCATCAAGGCCAAGGATGGCTGTGAAGAATCTCAAATATAAAATATGTTTGGATTTGTTTAACACTTTTTTGGTTACTACATGATTCCATATGTGTTATTTCATCGTTTTGATGTCTTCAATATTATTCTACAATGTCGAAAATAGTACAAATAAAGAAAAACTCTTGAATGAGTAGGTGTGTCCAAACTTTTGACTGGAACTCTATGTGCTTTGCAACAATGGAAAGTGTAATAAGAGACATATGCGTCATCAATACAAACACTGCTTATTGCCCCTGAACAAGGGAATGTGTTAATTCACATTGAGATATATGGTTTTCCACGGACACTTTGGAGCCAAAAACATATGGGAGAAATGTTGTACTCTACTGCATACAGAATATGCAGTCCTTGGGTACCAACAGGTGACAGAATGGCAATTTCGACAACGTAGGTCATTCGACAACGTAGGCTTTAGCTTGTGTCACTTTCATAGGTGCAGAGGGTTACCTTACGCATGCAGTTATTTTCATGGAATAAAAATGTTCCATTGAGCGAGTGGAAAGGAAAGTCAAGGTGGGCTGCCTCAGAGGATCATCGCACACAAATGACGCTCATAAATCAACATTGAGCTTCAATAATCACACTACTACTAATTCATCTACTACTAATTCAATTGAACATTGGCTGATCAACGGTTGCACTCATTGGTACAGATCCGAAAATATAGTGCTCTAAAGAATACTACAGCAGATATCTATTTACCTGAATATTTCTGTCCTCCAATAAAGGCCTTGGAGCATGCTATAAACTGCAGCTCTCAGTAGCAGGCCACAAAACTCTGAGCACAACTGTGAAAGCTTCCCCAGATATGGGCTAAAATGTTCACATCTACCTCGAAAGTCAATGCATTTAATAGTGGTTCATATTACGCTACATTGCTGTGGGTCGGCTGGGGGGAACTGTAAGACGATTAAACTGAGACCGGGAGGAATAAACATGCTTCAGTAGTGGGGCTGATTACATAAACCAGAGGTCGAGTTTATATCACCAACACTTTAAAGTGAAACTGGAGCAGTGGCTGTCAGAGAGCCCAAACTCAAGTCCCTCCCTACCCACCCTCTCAATATAGTATGTGTGGAGAATTTACAACTTCAGCCACACACACACACACACACACACACACACACACACACACACACACACACACACACACACACACACACACACACACACACACACACACACACACACACACACACACACACACACAGGAGGGTTGCAGGCAGCAAAGGAATATCATGATCAAAACTTTATCTTATTTGTGTGTGTGTGTGTGTGTGTGTGTGTGTGTGTGTGTGTGTGTGTGTGTGTGTGTGTGTGTGTGTGTGTGTGTGTGTGTGTGTGTGTGTGTGTGTGTGTGTGTGTGTGTGTGTGTGTGTGTGTTTAACTATTCTTGTGGCCGCGAGAAGTCCCCACAAGAATAGTAAACAAACAACTGGGGAAATTTTGTTTGTCCCCACAAGGTCAAATTTCCAGGGGATTTAGGGTTACGGTTAGAATTAGTGTTAGGGTTAGAATTACGTTGAGGGTTAGGAGCAAGGGTTAGTGTTAGGGTTAGGAGCAAGGTTTTAGGATTAGGGTTAAGATTAAGGTTAGGTTAGGTTTTTGGGTTAAGGTTAAGGTTAGGGAAAATAGGATTTTTAATGGGACTGAATTGTGTGTCCCCACAAGGTTAGCTGTACAAGACTGTGTGTGTGCGTAAGTGTGTGTGCATGCACGTGTCGGTGCGCAAGCGAGTGAGCACGTGCGTGTATGTTTGAACGTGTGTGTGTGTGTGTCCTGACTGACCCTGTAGGTGTGGAACACCTAATCACGGAATAATAAGAAACTGTCATTCACCTCAACAAACTTTCACTTGTTTACATCCCAAGTTCCTCAAAAGACAGCCTATTGTTAAATGCAGAAAGGAAATGACTTTCACCTACTGTTGCTAAATCACATCACACCCCTTGATAGTGAGTATTAGCAAGTACTCTAGCACATTTGCCATGCCACTACTATTGCAAGAGTGACAGCACACTTGCATGCATCCTCCCACACACACACATCTTTATAATGCTAATGTCTGCGTTAACTTTAACCGTGTCTTATTCTGAACAGGATATACAGTCTCTGCCGGGGAAGTGTACTGTGTGGTATTAGAGGGGTGTTTGTTTTGTCAAGGAGACAAACTACGCTGTTATAAATGGACCTCTGCCTCTCGCACCCGGAACACACAGCTCTGGGATGCTCCAGGGTCGTGTGCTGACTGCTGGGGGGGCCTGAGGTTGGACACCTATCCCCCTACTGTCCCCTAGCCCTGTCCCCCCCATCACACCGCCTAGCCTGCCAACTCTTTACCGGTCCTGGCGGTCTCTTGGAAAGTAAGGGGAAAAAACTAACACGTGGCAGCTAAGAAACTTAACAGCTGTTAACAGCTTGGAAGCCCCCCCCCCCCCCATCACCCCCATATTCACTCATTTTCTTTACAGAACTTTGTGGGATGGAACACTAGGCCAGTGTTTGTGAGACAAGACGAGTACTAAGTTTAACTGAATTTACTGATAAAATAAATGGAATTAAAGAAACATGTGTGCGCGCTAGTATGTTTTTGCATATCAGTTAATTAAAAGTTTTTCTGATTGGGTAACAAGAGTTTGTGTTATTCATTAGATAATTATTATGTAGGTACCATTTCCTCAGGTACATTCCTGAGAAGTAGCAGGCTAAAATGAAGATTAGCTTTAATTCATTGATTTATCTTGCTGTCTTGCTTTTTATATTTACAATGATGGCCTACACCAGCCAAACCCAGACAACGCTGGGCCAATTGTGCGCCACCCTGTGGGACTCCTAATCACAGTCGGTTGTGTTGCAGCCTGGATTCGAACCAGGGTGCCTGTAGCGACACCAATAGCACTGAGATGCGTTGCCTTAGACCGCTGCACCACTTGGGAGCCCGAGCTGCCTCCAATGTCATTTTAGAGAATTTTTGTAGTAAGTCCAACTGGCCTCACAACTACAGACCACAATCGTTGAAATTGTTGCATGTTGCGTTCATATACTTTTTCAGTATGACACATGCAAGATCCTTACTGTGTATTATAACACTTACGTAATGGCCAATTAGTCTGAAATGTAAGGGCATCTTCCATGGTGGACGCCATACTGTTGCATACTGTACATGTACTGTGTTGCAATCTCGTGTAACTAGCAAGTCGACTCGATGTCCCGAGTTACAAATGGAAAGCTAAGCCCCATGTATTAATAGTGCTGCAGATCTTACCAGATACCACGACAGAGAGGGGAACAGGAGAAGGTGATAGATCATCTTGTCTTTGGAGCTTTACTGATGGAACACACTTTACTGATGGAACACATCATTGCTCAACTTCGAAACCAAAGCCAAGATGAACAATGACTCATCCGTAGTCAGCAGTTCTTTGAACCTAATAACCCGCTGAGCTATTTGTTCAGCGCGCTGCTCACAGTGTGCCAAAGGCCTGTCTACAGTGTCGACAGTGTATAAGTGCTGTACAGAGCCCATACCTCTGTTGTATCAAGATATCCCCATCTTTGCAATGAAAACGATCCAACTTCTGAAAAGGGTGTTCTTTTCCACACGTTAATGCTTGCCTCAGACTATGGAAGCCATGAATTCTGTATTCGCCAAAACATCCTCAATACTATACAGTGCGGCAGCTTCAAAATCATTCACTGCTGGGATCCTCGACTCACATGACTCTTCAACACTACCACACATACTGTAATCCCCATTCCATGTGTTGAGCTCAGTAATTGAATTGAATGTGACATTAAGCTAAAGCACATCATGTTCCAGGAGATAATACAGCCGGTAGAGCTGTGATGGTTACCTGTGGTATCAGAGATGGGATCAGGACAACATCTGGGAAAATTGATATCGACTTGGGTTGACGACAATGAAAGATATTGTCTACCCTGGCCATTTCAGGACAATGGAAACGGTACTTTACGTGGAGATTCTTGGTGGCTGGATGGCAACTGTCTGGCGGTAGAGTACTGTGATTATGATAGGGTGATTCAAAAGGAAACCCGTTCCCTGCTGCCATAAAATTCCTTATCTACTGATGGACAGTGCAGTACCCTCTGTCTGCACCGTATCACAACACCTGATGCTATAATAAGTCACATGCTCTATCCGTAGTTCCCCTCGGAGCACAGCGTCCTTTCTCCCCAACTGAATCAAATTGGGTGATCTCCAAGGCTTCACAGGCTACCCGTGCTAAACCAATGCCATGTCCAGGGGGTGGTCACAACACCCTCTGAAATCTGATTGGCCACCCCAGTGCCCCTACCCGGGAAATTCTGAGATCTGATAGGTCGTCTCTCAATATATTGAGAGTTTTTAACAAGACACGCACCAACAGCAAGAGCAAGACAATCTCACTGGAGAAAGCATCCGAGCGAGCGAAACCGCACCTCTCTGTCTTAGGAGGTGAAGCCCATGTATCTAATGCTGTCTGGCCAAAAAGAGTGTGACAAGCGCATGCATACATATGAGGTCCCATGAAAAAATGAAGACCGTACCGAATGCCATGGTGCAATTTGCACTCTGGATGGAATTCTCAATTGAATTTACTTCTGTATGCTAATACGCTTATATACAGTCAAAACCTGACCTTGAACGCAAACACTGTAACAAGACTTTTGGAATTGATTTCTGATTTATTTGAACAGGGAACTGTACCAAACCTAAGCTGAAGCATTTAATGCATTAAACTATCATAATTATATAGAGGTTCAAAATGTTATGGTCCACTTAAACTGGGTCCGTGCCCCAACTTGGCCACCCCATAGTAAAGTGTTCTGGACACGCCACTGCATGCAACCCCCATTTGACATGCGCCATTCTGACTACATGTCCACGTGGTGACCAACATGCCTTTTCCTCCTCAAACTAACATACTCTAAAGGGAGAAGAACTGAAACCACTTGTTTTTTGAGGAAACACATTGAGGAAACTTATAAAGAGCTAATGAGTGATGAACTGCTTATGTCTCCAAGTCCCCCCCCCTACCTGACCCATCACCCGAGTGGTCCAAACCCACTGCTGATTTGTAACCTTGTGTTTACTATTGTGACAACTGTAACAATACTGTCCTGGTCCAGTTCCAAAATGGAGATGTCTCATTACATCAATCAACAGAAGGGGTGGCTGTACAAGTATGGGTACCTGGTGGGTATGAGAGAACAATTTCAGCAAGCATCTCTGTACTGTCACACAGTGTCCTGCAATTTCATTTGACGTCAATAATGACGCTGCTAGTTCAAAAACATGCCAGCCTCAGTTGGCTTGTCGAGCCACCCCACAGTAAGTATCTGTCATATCAAAACGTGATGCCAGGTTCTAACAGACGCTATTAAACTGTAGTGTTACTCACTGATTTGTACTGCTCTAGATGCCTCTCAGAGAGGGACAGCAGGAGAGAGGGAGAGACAGAGAAACAACTGTAGGCTTCTCTCTTTCGCATAGTCTTTTGCTCTTCCAAATCCCCCATTTACCTTAATGGTTCTGTCCATAACGTTAAAGACATCACACCATATATTCCCCACCTACAGTGTACAAATGAGGCCAGTTGAAGGGCATATTTAGTTCAGTTGCACTGTTACATATTGGGGACACCACACCACTGTATACTTAACGAAAAATGTAGATTTCAATGATTTTACTGAGATACAGTTCATATAAGGAAATCAGTCATTTGATATAAATTCAATAGGTCCTAATCTATGGATTTCACATGATTGGTAAAGGGCATAGCCATGGATGGGCCTGCCTCCCAAGTGGGTGGGCCTATGCCCTCTCAGGCCCACCTATGGCTGCACCGTTACACTGTTAGTCATGTGATTAGGGCCTATTGAATTTATTTAAATTGACTGATTTCCTTATATGAACTGTAACTCAGTAAAATCGTTGAAATTGTTGCATGTTGAGTTTATATTTTTGTTCAGGGCATTCAGAAAGTTGTCAGACCCCTTAACTTTTGCCACATTGTGTTACTTTTTGGGGGATTCCCCCTGTGATAAATTCAATTGATTAGACATGATTTTGAAAGCCACACACCTGTCTATATAAGGTCCCACAGTGCATGTCAGAGCAAAAACCAAGCCACGAGGTCGCAAGAATTGTCTGTAGAGCAAGACATGATTGTGTCGAGACACATCTGGGGAAGGGTACCAAAAAATGTCTGCAGCATTGAAGGTCCCAAAGAACACAGTGGTCTCCATCATTCTTAAATGGAAGAAGTTTGGAACCAGCAAGACTCTTCCTAGAGCTAGCTTCCCGGCCAAACTGAGCAATTGGGGAAGAAGGGCCTTGGTCGGGGAGGTGACCAAGAACCCGATGGTCACTCTGACAGAGCTCCAGAGTTTGGAGAAGGGAGAACCTTCCAGAAGGAAAACCATCTCTGCAGCACTCCACCAATCAGACCATTATGGTAGAGTGGCCAAATGGAAGCCAGTCCTCAGTAAAAGGCACATGACAGCCCGCTTGGAGTTTTCCAAAAGGAACCTAAAGGACTCTCAGACCATGAAAAACAAGATTCTATGGTCTGATGAAACCAAGATTGAACTCTTTGGCCTGAATGTCATGCGTCATGTCTGGAGGAAACCAGGCACCGCTTATCAACTGGCCAATACCATCCCAACGGTGAAGCATGGTGGTGGCAGCATTATGCTGTGGGAAATGTTTTTCAGCGGCAGGGACTGGGAGACTGGCCTGTATTGAGGGAAAAATGAATAGAGTACAGAGAGATTCTTGATGAAAACCTGTTCCAGAGTGCTCAGGACCTCAGACTGGGGCGAAGGTTCACCTTCCAACAGGACAATGACCATAAGCACACAGCCAAGACAACGCAGGAGTGGCTTCGGGACAAGTCTCTGAATGTCTTTGAGTGGCCCAGCCAGAGCCCGGACTTGAACCCGATAGAACATCTCTGGAGAGACCTGAAAATTACTGTGCAAGCGACATTCCCATCCAACCTGACAGAGTTTGAGAGGCTCTGCAGAGAAGAATGGAAGAAACTCCCCAAATACAGGTGTGCAAAGCTTGTAGAGTCATACCCAAGAATACTCGAGGCTGTAATCGCTGCCAAAGGTGCTTTAACAAAGTACTGAGTAAAGGTCTGAATACTTATGTAAATGTAATATTTTAGTGTTTTTTTATTATAAATTAGCAAAAATGTATTTGTCATTATGAGGCATTGTGTGTAGAATTTTAGAATAAGGCTGCAACGTTACAAAATGTAGAAAAAGTGAAGGGGCCTGAATACTTTCCGAATGCCCTGTACATGATCTGTATACATGACCCACTTTTATTTTTATTATATTTTTATTTCACCTTTATTTAACCAGGTAGGCTAGTTGAGAACAAAGTTCTCATTTGCAACTGCGACCTGGCCAAGATAAAGCATAGCAGTGTGAACAGACAACACAGAGTTACACATGGAGTAAACAATTAACAAGTCAATAACACAGTAGGAAAAAAAAGAGAGTCTATATGCATTATGTGCAAACGGCATGAGGAGGTAGGCGAATAATTACAATTTTTCAGATTAACACTGGAGTGATAAATGATCACTGGGGAGCCAAGCCCAGCCAATTAGAATGACTTTTTCCCTACAAAAGGGCTTTATTGCAGACAGAAATATGCCTCAGCTCAGCACACCCTCAGACAATCTTACATGTGAAGAAGTGTGAGAAGATGTGGAGATCCTGGGCTGGCATGGTTACGGTTGTGAGGCTGGTTGGATGTACTGCCAAATTCTCTAAAACGACATTGGAGGTGGCTTATGGTAGAGAAGCGAACATTCAATTCTCTGGCAACAGCTCTGGTTGACATTCCTGTAATCAGCACGCCAATTGTACGTTCCCTCAAAACTTGAGACATCTATGACATAAAAAAAATGCTTGTCTTGTCCCCTAAATATGTTTCATACATTTAAGTTTGTGTTGAAAGTGAAAATCTACAACTATCACATAATTGCTGGCAAGCTCTTCAGTGGAAACAAACTGGTGAAACAGCACGTGGTCATTTTAAGTGTAAAGGGTCCAATGCCTAAGGCCTTCTCATATCTTACTATGGTGCTGACAAGTATCGGTGGGCTATGTTCTACTTCAAACTTGTATCCAATGGAACATCACACCTGTGCCAGAACTGTAGGGTTTTATAGTGTTTTAAAGCAACAGTAACAGCATGCCATCCTGAATGAACAAACTGAAACACTAAAGAAAAAAGCTATGTTTCAAGCCATGCCTTTCTAAGGTCCTAGGTCACATGAACCAGGTGCTGCATGCTGTCCTGTGCTTTGGGAGATAGCAGACGACACGCTTCTCTTATTTACAAGACATCAAAAATACTTATTTTCAAACTGCAGGTTGGAGGGGGATGTATTCTGTGGGCTTACTCGTTCCTGTAGCAGAGTAAATCCCAGAGTCTGCGTCAGTGTTACGAAGCCATCAGACACATACTGCTCACTAGCCAATTGTCCCTGCCCTTGAAAAAGTTACCTGTGGCTTCATCCAGTCTCCGCTCTGTCTTTAATCTCAGTGTCCAACAGGGTCCTCTCGAACCTCAGAGAGAGGCTTCAGAGAGGAAGGTTAAGACAGATAGCAGAATGCTGATTAGCAGAGAGAGTGTGCCCAGTTTCCAGGGTTAGGAACGCCCAAACATTACTGCACAATTACCTCTGCTCCAACGCTCAAACTTTGTAAACTCCGTCAATCCGCACTCCTCAGCTCCATGGGGTTCAAAGGACAGGTGGGTTTGTCAGCAAATGGTGTCTAAGAGACAGACCTACTGAGAGGTCGGTGCTAAGTACGTCAGAATACGTACTTAGCTCCTTGGTTTGCAAGGGTAAAATCACTGATTGTCATAGTGGAGATGATGATAATACCACAAGGGAATGATTCATTGTGATGGGATATTATTTTTGGCAATATATCGTATCCTTTTGGCAAACATTTTTTATTTATTTTTTATTTCACCTTTATTTCACCAGGTAGGCAAGTTGAGAACAAGTTCTCATTTAAAATCGCGACCTGGCCAAGATAAAGCAAAGCAGTTTGATACATACAACAACACAGAGTTACACATGGAGTAAAACAAACATGGTCAATAATACAGTAGAAAAATAAGTCTAGATACAATGTGAGCAAGTGAGGTGAGATAAGGGAGGTAAAGGCAAAAAAAAGGCCATGGCGGCAAAGTAAATACAATAGAGCAAGTAAAACACTGGAATAGTGGATTTGCAATGGAAGAATGTGCAAAGTAGAGGAAAGGGAGCAAAATAAATAAATGTGCAAAGGAGCAAAATAAATAAATAAATACAGTACGGGGAGAGGTAGTTGTTTGGGCTAAATTATAGATGGGCTATGTACAGGTGCAGTAATCTGTGAGCTGCTCTGACAGCTGGTGCTTAAAGCTAGTGAGGGAGATAAGTGTTTCCAGTTTCAGAGATTTTTGTAGTTCGTTCCAGTCATTGGCAGCAGAGAACTGGAAGGAGAGGCGGCCAAATGAAGAATTGGTTTTGGGGGTGACCAGAGAGATATACCTGGATACTTTGGTGACAAAACGGATGGCACTGTGATAGACTGCATCCAATTGATTGAGTAGGGTATTGGAGGCTATTTTGTAAACGACATCGCCGAAGTTGAGGATCGGTACGATGGTCAGTTTTACAAGGGTATGTTTGGCAGCATGAGTGAAGGAGGCTTTGTTGCGAAATAGGAAGCCAATTCTAGATTTAACTTTGGATTGGAGATGTTTGATGTGAGTCTGGAAAATCTGGATATTGTTTTGTTTATATGTTTACAACATTAAATTGCAATAAAATCACAGTATTGAGTCGCAATACATAACAGAATCAAGGGAATCGTACATAACAGAATCATGGGAATCGCAATACATATCGTATCGGCACCTAAGTATCGTCCCTGACAATTCCCGGCCCTAATGATTAATGGATTAAAAACAACATGTCTCCGAACTCCAAATAGTAACTCTTAAAACTACCAAGAGTTGAGGGAAAATATGACATACAATAAAGGGTATTTGTGTTAACAGGGGTTTCTATAGACTGCCAGCAAGTTTGGAGACTTGGAACGGAGTGGAAATAGCCAGTACTATTGGATTCATGCTGCGCATCAATGGCTGAGCATTTGTAATGTACACTAAATTGCATATTGTTAGAAAATTCACTGTATTTAAAATGCAGAATTAATGCTTAAGGCATTATTTCTCTCCTGTGGTGTCTACCGATATGTCAGCAGTACTTAAAATGTTCCTTAAGGTCCTCTCGATAATGTGATGCTTTCAGCAGAGCAGAACTGCTCAACAATTAAACATTTGGGCTGTGAAAGGACATACTGTCCCTGGCGGCTGGCGACTGGCAACACATCATCTGGCGAAATAAGTCAAATCAAATCCGGCTCACGGTGCCAGCTTGACACTCTGGGAGGCAGCATGGTAACAGAGATGCCAAAACAACAGTGGCAAATGTTTGGCATGTCTGAAAAGGACCCTGGATTTCCCTTGGCAACGCCACAGCCTCTGCCAGGCAGAGTGATGAGTTCACAGGTCTGGTGAATAGCAACCTACCCTGCACAACTGTACAAACGTAAGGGTTGCTCTAAAATACGTTGGTACTGTAGACTCTTGAACCACACCACTGGTCTTTGACTACTTATAGAACGTAGAACAGGGTGATGTGGGGTAACAAGCCCCCCCGTAATAATCACAGAAACCACTATTACATTTCTATGGTAAGCTGGTCAACTATTTTGAAACAGCTATATGTATATCATCTAATTAAGTTATTTCTACAAATGTTTTAAATGTAAAATATATACACCATATATACAACGGTGCGTGGACACCCCTTCAAATTAGTGGATTCTCCTATTTCAGCCACACCTGTTGATGACAGTTGTATAAAATCGAGCACACAGCCATGCAATCTCCATAGACAAACATTGGCACTAGAATGGCCTTACTGAAGAGCTCAATGACTTTCAACGTGGAACCGTCATAAGATGCCACCTTTTCAACAAGTCAGTTTGTCAAAGTTCGGCCCTGCTAGAGCTTCCCCGGTCAACTGTAAGTGGAAACGTCTAGAACCGACAATGGCTCAGCTGCAAAGTGGTAGGCCTCACAAGCTCACAGAACGGGACCGCCGAGCGCTGAAGCGCGTAGGTAAAAATCATCTGTCCCTTGGTTGCAAAACTACCGTGTCCCAAACTACCTCTGGAAGCAACGTAAGCACAAGAACTGCCCGTCGGGAGCTACATAGTGCCAACTGTGTGGAGGAGGAATGATGGTCTGGAGCTGTTTTTCATGGTTCGGCCTAGACCCCATAGTTCCAGTGATGGGAAATCTTAACGCTACAGCATACAATGACATTCTAGACGATTCTGTGCTTATAACTTTGTGGCAACAGTTTGGAGAAGGCCCTTTCCTATTTCAGCATGACATTGACCCCGTGCACAAAGTGAGGTCCATAAATGGTTTGTTGAGATCGGTGTGGAAGGGCCTTCCCCAAAACATTTTGAATGCATTGGATCGCCGAGTCAGGCTTAATCACAGTTACCCCGGTACATTGAAAAAACGGTTCCATTATTTTCATTAAATAACAAAATAATTGTAAATTGTAGCCACTTATTTTCCTTCGTAGTTTGTTTGCCTAAGCAACTTTCCCTCCGACAGCCCCACATTTTTGACAAGGCCTACTCTAGGGGGCGCTGCATAATGATTCTTATCAAGTCCAAATTAGAGTGCTGCAGAACAGGGTGTTGAGGCAATATAATGTCTTCTTTCTCAAAGTTGAGAGCGATGCCACCCAGTGGCTGAAAAACTGACTACATCTTGGTTCTGTTCTTTATTTCCATAGATTTATGGTTCTGGGGGTTCGAGTTACAGCCCTCTCTTGGGGAACTCAGTAAACGAGAGCTCAGTAGACTCCTCGAGGATACCCCAGCCCATCCATGTATTTAAACTATTCAAGAGCTGGCACACCTGATTCAATTTGTCAACTAGTTATCAAGCTGTTGATTTTGTGAAACCAGTTAGCTAGTTCAGGGCAACAACAAAATTGTGAAATGGCCAAGGGTCCCCCTGAGGAGGGGTGAAAAGATATCTGGACTGGAGATTGCAGCCTGCTGCAGGGAAGGGACTTTAACACTAGATGGTGCCAGTCAACCAGTAAATTCATGGGAGTGGCAAAGTTCAAGGACACATGAAATCTGCCATATATATTATGCCTACCTCCTCAAAACCTCCCTCCAGCTGGATGTGCTTCAACTCCCAGAAGCAGCGCATGGTCTCCACCCTCTCCAGGGAGCAGAAGAACGCCAGCTTGGCTATGTTGTTCTGGCTGGGGGAGACACTCAACCACGGTGGGCATTCTCTGTCCTCTGCAGGGGGACCTCTGGTGCCTGTCTCTCATGGCTGCTGGGCCTCTTGTCTGAGCTGAAGAGAGATTAAATATAGACAGTCAAAAATGCATGTAGTTGCAACAGAATATGTTGCTCCTGACAAGAGATGATGATATACGTTTGGATAATGGGGAAAATAAGAGTTGATTTACTTCACCTGTTCCACATTGCATCTAGCCCAGAATCCCACTCTCTGCAGAGCTATAAACTACAAATCCCATAATCATGCTAAAGAAATGTGACACCCCTAAACTGAAGACACAGGCGGCTCACATGTTGCAAGAGAACTCAAGAAATATGAAGTGAGATTGTAAAAAATGATACCTGCAATAATAAATGTAAAAGAGAACACGTGGCGAGTTCACTCAGAAGCAATACCCAATACCCACCCATACACACTTTGCATCTACCTCAGATTCCTGGAAAGATACATTCATTTTGAGTGTGGAATCTCAATCTGATTCAATGATGCCATTTGAGAGATAGATTTTTCTCATAATTCTACTATTAGAATGGGGTATCTGGTATTATATCACCCAAATAACCAAGACAACTCAATAGATTTATGTTGAATGTTAATGGCCATTATCTGCTTTCACAGCTCAACACCATTGTGTGACAGTGCCCACACACCATTGTAAAAATAATACTCGCTCTTTTGGATCACGGTTTTTGTTGTACTAAGTGTTATGTTATCTGGGACAAAGAACAACATCTTTACCACTGACATATCGACGAAAACATATCTGATCCAAAATATTAAAAAATCTTACAGCATGCCATGATTGTTTTAACATTCATACAAAGTTGAACAAACTACAGCAGTAATAACATAGCATCACTCCGATAACAACTGATAATAAGGATATTTATTGTTCCTATCTACATTTTGTGTAGTATAATGTGATATGATAGCTCTTCATTGTGGCACAGAACTACGCTTAATTCCTGTCTGTGTAAACCCTGATCAAAATGAACAGGTAGTCAGAGCAGGGCCGGCCCTCTACACCCTACTCGGCTAAAGAGGTGCTAAGACGCAAAACACAGACATCATAGCATGCACGAGATAGCTTTGTCCTTTAACCATGTACCCTATAATGCTTTTACACAGCTACATTACAAACCAATTTACAATGAGGGATAGTGCCAATGGTATTTCATTTGCAGGTCATTTTAAGCACTATGACCTACCCTTCATATTGAGTCACTTTAAGGATGCTCAAGCACTTCTTTTCCTCCCATGTCTCTCTTTTCTTTTCTTGTGAATCTCTCTGTCTCCGGCTCTTGTTGTCTGTCTGTATGTAGGATACCTTCCTCCCTCATATGGAGTGTGGGACAGGCACTCTGATGGGGGCGACCACGGAGAACCCTTTGTTCCAGGTGAACGCAGCTCTGCTGAGAAGGTGCAGGGTCCTGGTTCTGGACAAGCTGTCTGTGGAGGCGCTGGGGACCAGCGCACTGGGGAAGATCTCAGCGAACTCATGGATCAAGACGAGTTAGACTCAGCCGAGCTCGGATCCGAGTAAGTAGATAATGCCGTCTCCTCCGGGAATGTGTCCCTTGTTATCACGGGGTGTGCCGGATTCCACGGAGACACGTCATCTAAAAGTCTCATATTCCTGAAACCTGATTGGTCGAGGGTGAGGACCTCTCTCTCCTCTGTGCCTACCTTAAAATGTTTTCCTTTAGGTCATTTATGGGCTGTCTATAGGCAGACAGCCCTGGCGGTTGTGTTCTCTCTTTCTCTCTCTCTCTATCTGTTGACTGTGTGTGTGTGTGTGTGTGTGTGTGTGTGTGTGTGTGTGTGTGTGTGTGTGTGTGTGTGTGTGTGTGTGTGTGTGTGTGTGTGTGTGTGTGTGTGTGTGTGTGTGTGTGTGTGTGTGTGCGTGCGTGCGTGCGTGCGTGCGTGCGTGCGTGCGTGCGTGCGTGCGTGCGTGCGTGCTTGCGTGCGCGTGTATAGCGTAGCCTGTTTAAGAGAGACAGCTGTCGACTGCCGTCAGCGGATGTGGGCTCCGTTATAACAGTCTGCTAGATATATGGCAGGGAGTATTCATGGTCAAAGTGGGTGTTAGTGAGTGGTGGAGGTGAATGAGCTCGTAGTGATATTAGTGTTTAAAGATGGTGGTGCTGGTGCAGTAAGGGTGAGAAGCCATGGAGTGAAATGCTCTTTGGTTGTGTACAGATCTCTCTGCTCAGGTGGACCAACCTTCTCTATTGCATCTCATCGTTACATCTTACCCTGTTTATATATTTTTTTTACTGGGAGGGCCGATATAAGGCTCTGTCAAATTTTTCCACACAATGATATGTTCCAAGGGACATTTTCCACACTGCATCAGCAACAAGTGGTGTCAGCCCTAGCTGCTATTTCTCATCCCTATCACATTAAAAAGGGTCTATCATTTGGGACAGCCAGACGAGTTCCCTTAGTACATGTTCCTTTTGTACAGTACGTGCCCTCCCTTATTCCCCTCCTGACCCATTCTCATTTGATCGGCCCCCCCTTTTCTAAAATTCATTCATATAATTTAAAGGATGGTAGGAAATGTAATGAGCTGTGAGGATCACAAAGCAACGGAATGCAGTCCAGATGTCAAGTGGAATGATTGCAAACAGTATAGGTTATTAATCTAACCTCATATACATTGAGTGTACAAACATATTAGGAATGCCTTCCTAAAATTGAGTTGCACCCCCTTTTTCCCTCAGAACAGCCTCAATTCGTCAGGGTATGGACTCTAGAAGGTGTTGAAGGCGTTCTACAGGGACGCTGGCCCATGTTGACTCCAATGCTTCCCACAGTTGTGTCAAGTTGGCTGGATTTCCTTTGGGTGGTGGACCATTCTTGATACACACGGGAAACTGTTGAGTGTTAAAAACCCACACACACTCAAATCAGTGCACCTGGCACCTACTACCATCCCCCATTCAAAGGCACTTGAATATTTTGTCTTGCCCATTCACCCTCTGAGTGGCACACATAAAACATCCATGTCTCAATTGTCTCAAGGCTTAATAATCCTTCTTTAACCTGGCCTCCTCTCGTTAATCTACACGGATAGCTTGGATTTCCCTGGTCAGTATACCTGGTCATGGAAAGAGCAGGTGTTCCTAATGCTTTGAACACTCAGTGTAGATGGATTGCCTAAATAGGCACATGAATCAGAATCAGCATACTGATACCATCAATTACTTTTAATTAAAAAGAAGAACTGCATACATCAACTTGAAAGATGATTGCACAAGTAGACTCTGATAGATGCCAAAAGAGATATAAGCCCCTATTCCTGGAGGTAAGTGAATAAATACTCTGACCTTCTCTTCAAAAATGATGCGTTTTTCAGATGGGAAGTTCTTGGCATGGTGGGTTAAGTGAGAGTTCATATTAATGGGGTCGGTATTGGTGACAAGAGAAGTTGACATGTCTTGACTCACTAGGAGCTGATGGAGTGCGTGTGTATCATTCCCGGGACCAGGGGCCGTTTTCAACACTCCCCCGCTCTGTCTCATGGTGTCACCGCCGACTCGACGCTGTCAGCTCAACACTGTCCTGTATGTCTGTCGTCTCACCTGACACACAGGCAAGAAGAACCATCAGTATCAAGGCTAACTTCTCTCCAGCTTTTCCAATGACATTGTCACCCAGGCCTATTAAAGATGCTCCCCTGTATCGATGTCAAGTGGAAATCTGACTCCTGCTGACTCCATAAAGTTGTTTTTGGGAAAGGGGGTTGAAATTGTATTTGTCACCTTCGTGGCCAAGTGGAACAAATCTCTGATGTGTACTTGTGTTAGAGACCCTTTTTATTTGAGATTACAGAGAATACCTTTGGATGACAGAGAAGACCTTAAATGGCTTTGAAATTTGCATAGTTGACTAATTTGCCTTTAAAGGGATACTTTGGGATTTTGGCAACTCATTTTCCCTTTTATCTACTTCTCCAGAGTCAGATGGACTTGTGGATAACATTTCTATGTCTCTGTGTCCAGTATGAAGGAAATTAGAGGTAGTTTCACGAGCCAATACTAACTACCATTAGGGTAATGACTGGAAGTCTATACAGTAAGTATCTCCTAGCATGCTAGCAGTTCCACAAGTTCATCTGACTATGGGGATGTAGATAAAGGGCATCATTGCCAAAATCCTTAAGTGCCCCTTTAAAGGTACTGTATCTCGGTCAAATAGGGGAGAGCCCTTGTGCTGTGATGTTGCTTTATCTGTTTTTTTAAACCAGGTCTGCTGTTCATTTGAGCAATATGAGATGGAAGGGAGTTCCATGCAATAATGGCCATATATAATACTGTACCGCTTTCTTGAATTTGTTCTGGATTTTGGGACTATAATTTAATCTGTTACTGTTTTCATGTTCTGTAAACCAAAGGTCTATATTGAGCAGAAGGCTCTGGACATCATAGCCTTCCTGTGTGACGGTGACGCCCGGTGGGGCTCAACAGGCTCCAGTTAGCTTTCCATGCCCGGGTGGGTGTGGCCCGTCCTGGCCAATCAGCACCCGGCAGCGATCCTCCTCGGTACATCAGGCCTTAGGAGGAGCATGTGAAGGAGGGCCTTCAGAGGTCCGACATCCTCTATGTCTACGCAAAGCAGGTGAGCTAAATGATTCAATAGGAAAAAAGTATAACTAGTCGCATAGCTATTGTATTATCCAGGTACATAGAAAACAACTGTACACTAAATTGAAGTTCTAGCACACTGATGATCTTGATGCTCCACAATGGTTCAACCATAACATTAGAATACATTGTATTCTATTGATTCATCTGCAGTCAGTGGACATGGATGTTTTATGTTGTACTGCTGCACTGCTCCTGAACTGGAATGACACAGACATTTAGATGACAAATGATGTTGTCATGATGTTGTCAAATGACGTGGCGACATCCTGTCTGGTTGCCTTCAGAGCAGCTGCCCAGAAAGAATGACCCAAGCAGTCTGTCTCTCAGCCCATGGGAATGGATAGCAGAATAAACCTGTGAATAGTTTAGTTGTGTTTCAGAGGTCTATGGTGCTATGGCGAATGTGCTGTTGTGTCCAGAGAAGTAACTTTCTCTTTGCTCTGATTCTAAGAGATGCAGTCAGATCCAGCCAAGGAACACAGTGCGTTCTAGCACGTACAGTATCCTCTTTCAATATGCCATGCATTAGCTGAATCAGGCCAGGCCAAGCGGCTGGCGCTAATTAAGTTCAAGTCCTCACACAGTGACTGTATCAGTGATGTCAATGTGGTGTCAGCCTGCTAGGCGCTATGGCGCCAACTGCCCTTTATTGGTGCTTTGGAAGCATGGGCTGATTGTTGTCACTGTCATCTTCCTGGAATCAATGAATAACCAGAATACCTTAGTCAGACACTTAGGAAATTAGTAGATTCTTTGGAGTGGTCATTAGGGCTGGGAATTGCCAGGGATCTCACAAGACAATATTATTATGATACTTAGGTGCCGATGTGATATGTATTGCGATTCTCACAATTCTATACAGTACGTATTGCGATTTGATACTGCGATTTTAGTGCGATTTGATGTTCCAAACATATTGCTCACTATATGTCTGCTGCAGAGAGACGAGAGCGCAAGAGAAAATTTGTTTTGATCAGTCATGGAATAAAAGTGCTGAAAACATTTTGCTGGCTCACTATTGGAAAAGAAGATGGAGAAAAGGCCAGAGTTTTGGTGCAGGTACAGCCGACTAGCGCAAGCTAACACTACCTACCAAAAAAAACAACTTTTTTTATATATATATATATACACATACAGTACCAGTCAAAGGTTTGGACACACATACTCATTCAAAGGTTTTTCTTTATTTTTTACTATTTTCTACATTGTAGAATAATAGTGAAGATGGCAAAACTATGAAATAATTAATATGGAATCATGAAGTAACAAAAAAGTTTTAAACAAATCAAAATATATTTCAGTTGTTAGATTCTTCAAAGTAGCCACCCTTTGCCATGATGACGGATGTGCACACTCTTTGAATTCTCTCAACTAGCTTCACCTGGAATGCTTTTCCAACAGTCTTGAAGGAGTTCCCACATATGCTGAGCACTTGTTGGCTGCTTTTCCTTCACTCTGCGGTCCAACTCATCCAAAACCATCTCAATTGGTTTGAGGTCGGGTGATTGTGGAGGCCAGGTCATCTGATGCAGCACTCCATCACTCTCCTTCTTGGTCAAATTGCCCTTACACAGCCTGGGGGTGTGTTGGGTCAATGTCCTGTTGAAAAACTAACTATTGTCCCACTAAGCGCAATTCCGATAGGATGGCGAATCGCTGCAGAATGCGGTGGGCCTTGAATTCTAAATAAATCACAGACAGTGTCACCAGCAAAGCACCCCCACACCATCACACCTCCTCCTCCATGCTTCATGGTGGGAACCACATATGCGGAGATCATCCGTTCACCTACTCTGCATCTCACAAAGACACAGCAGTTGAAACCAAAAATCTCCTATTTGGACTCATCAGACCAAAGAACAGATTTCCACCATTCTAATGTCCATTGCTTGAGTTTCTTGGCCCAAGCAGGTCTCTTCTTATTATTGGTGTCCTTTAATAGTGTTTTTTTTAACTAGGCAAGTCAGTTACCAACAAATTCTTATTTAAAATGACAGCCAATGAACAACTGCCTTGTTCAGGGGCAGAACAACAGATTTTTACCTTGTCAGCTCGGGGATTCAATCTAGCAACCTTTCGGTTACTGGCCCAGCGCTCTAACCACAATGCTACCTGCCACCCCCACTGTACATGCTAGAACACACTGTATTCCTTGGCTGGATCTGACTGTATCTCTTAGAATCAGAGCAAAGGAAAGTTACTTCTGTGGACCCAACAGCACATTCACCATACCACCGGTTTCTTTTCTGCAATTCGACCATGAAGGCCTGATTCACGCAGTCTCCTCTGAACAGAGGTGTCTGTTACTTGAACTCCGTGAAGCATTTATTTGGGCTGCAATTTCTGAGGCTGGTTACTCTAATGAACTTATCTTCTGCAGCAGAGGTAACTCTGGGTCTTCCTTTCCTGTGGCGGTCCTCATGAGAGGCTGTTGCGAAAGAACTTGAAGAAACTTTCAAATTTCTTGAAATGTTCCGGATTGACTGACCTTCATGTCTTCAAATTATGATATACTGTCATTTCTCTTTGCTTATTTGAGCTGTTCTTGCCATAATATGGACTTGGTCTTTTACCAAATAGGGCTATCTTCTGTACACCACCCCTTTCTTGTCACAACACAACTGATTGGCTCAAAAGCATTAAGAAGGAAAGAAATTTCACAAATTAACTTTTAACAAGGCACACTTGTTAATTGAAATGCATTCCAGGTGACTAACTCATGAAGCTGGTTGAGAGAATGCCAAGAGTGTGCAAAGCTGTCATCAAGGCAAAGGGTGGCATGTATAACATGTATTTTGATTTGTTTAATATTTTTTTGGTTACTATATGATTCCATATGTGTTATTTCATCATTTTGATGTCTTCACTATTATTCTACAATGTCGAAAATAGTGAAAATAAAGAAAAACCCTTGAATGACTAGGTGTGTCCAAACTTTTGATTGGTACTGTATATAAAATATTTTTTTACAAATTTTTACAAAGGGCTACCTAAGTGTGATTCCCAATCAGAGACAACGATAGACAGCTGTCCCTGATTGAGAACCATACCCGGCCAAAACATAGAAATAAAGACACATAGAAAACAAAACATAGAATGCCCAACCCACATCACACCCTGACCTAACCAAATAGATAAATTAAACGTCTCCCTAAGGTCAGGACATGACAATAATAATGTGATATGTAACTGGATCGATTTTTCCCCCCATCACTAGTGGTCATAGGCTATAGTATATGGTATCCGCCATTACACTTATATTATATGCATTAGTGTCTGAAAAGGGAACGTGAGGGGACTTGATCCTTTTAAGATCTGGTTCTCAGCTTTACTTTTTCTGTCAACCTCAGTTGAGGATGGATATGGAGTCGGATGACCATTCTCAATATTCCTAGTATTTTATTTCTCAGTGCATAACACCCTGTCATGATTTCACTTAGTAAGTCAATCCAACACTACAAACAAGGCATACAACAAGAAAGGATCATTGAGTTTTGGAGGGAAACCTGATGACAGAGGGATGCTCCTGTCTGCCATGCACCGTGACAAGTGTTTTCCAGCTGGCATGGGAGTTTATTATCAGAGCCCCTGACATCCATCATCCTCCATGGCCTGGCGGATATTACAAAATGCCTCCAGGGGGACGAAGCCCTATCCAAAATAGCTGTGTCAACACACTAATGCCTTATGATTTGGGCTTGGATATGGAGGGTTGTGGAGGCGGGGGAGTCATCCATCTTGGACAGATGGGAGAGGGGCACCCTGAGTGAGTGAGTGAGTGTGTGTGTCACCAGATCTCAACCCAATTGAACACTTATGGGAGATTCTGGAGCGGCAATTGATACAGCGTTTTCCACCAGAATCAGCAAAACACCAAATTATAGAATTTCTCGTGGAAGAATGGTTTCGCATCCCTGTACATTGAAATTCCAATTATCTTTAATGCTTTGAAATTGAAGTTGTAATTTGGTTTACTTTCTGAACTGACTGGAATTGAAATGGACCCCAACCCTGCTAGCCTGGTCCCAGACCTGTTTTGTGTTGTCTTGCCAACTTATATGGTCATTGTCACGCCATAACATGTGGATAAGGCAGGAAAAACAGATCAGGGACTAGGCTAGAACGTCACCACAACGGTGGGTTCATTAGGCTGGGGTACTGACTGAGGTCCTCAAAAGAATCTAGATCTTAAGTTAGCCTATGGAGTTAAAAGAGCTAGACTTTCCTCGGAAGGCACCCCAGAAAGTATTTAAATATCTTAGCTTAACAATAGGAACACAAACATAGCCTAGACCCAGCTCTGCAGAAGCTCGACTTTTATCTCACAACTTGCAAGACAATGCAGGAAGGATGTATTTACCATCTATAGCCCTAATGGTAAATGTAGTGTATTTAATGTTTTGTCATGACAAAAACCATGGCTGAAATTCATTCGTCATTGCATGTAGACCTACGTAGATCACTATTCTCTTATGTGAACACAATCGGATACTGCTCTATTAAGTGTTGTTAGTGTGAAGGATATTTAAAATGAAGCTATTTTTTTTAATATGAAACTAAAAACAAGCGACTTTGGTCAACTAAGCTTTTGTCTGGATTTGTTTCGCAGTTTAGCATTTATTGGGATGACTTATGTGCCGAAGGCAGCTCTGCAGGGTAGATATTAGCTGACATAGCAACAAAGACATACAATCTGATTTTAAACCTAACCTTAAGTAACCGCAACGCTAACCTTATGCCTAACCCTAACCTTAAATTAAGATTCAGATTTTTCCCGATATTACTCCAATTTTGACTTTGCCGCTAGCAGATCTAGTAGAAATCGCTTTGCCTCCAGGACAAGATTCATCCAAATAAACACTAACCTGCATTTGTTTCTAAGCCCTCTACAGTTAGCCAGTAACCTCTGTTTATTGCTCTTTGCCTTGGAAAGCCACCAGTGAAGCTCTGGACAATTTAGGCCTCATGTCACAATGAGTACAGGCTATCTCTGGGTTTCAAATGGATGAAGAATGGGTGTGGATTGAAGGGGGGTGGATGGAAAACAGTAGGGATAGCTTGGCAACACACACACCCCTCACATGGATCACAAGAGAACAAACCTGGGTTCAAACAGTAATTGTTTTCTCTCAGATACTTTGACAGCCGGTAGAGTTTGTATTTTTAGAACTATTCCATCGGCTTCATTGCGCCAGGAAAACTCCAATAATGCGCTGCTTTCAAAGAAAAGGAATACTATTTCAACCAAGGTCCACTACGCCAGGGAGAAACATAAGACTAAAAGACATTAACATTCCTTCCACTGGCCCTTTAATGAGATTCAGCTGTTGGTCAGTCAGGGGCAGGGCAGAGATTTACTGTGCCCTGCATCTCTATGGGGCTTTACCAGGGGTGATGAAATTTCCCCTCATCTTGACTAATGAAACGGATATGTGTGTGATGACGTCGGGAATTGGCCTAGGGGGTTTGGTGTCACAAAAAAATGGTGATGACATGCCACCTTGACAATGATCTGTCCAAGGATATAGAATGATCTGTCCATAGAATAATTTTGCTATTTGATTTTGAATTGTAAGACCGCTTGACGTACGTGTATATACAATGAGCTCCAAAGGTATTGGGACAGGGACATGTTTTGTTGTTGTTTTGGCTCTGTACTCAAGCACTTTGGATTTGAAATGCTACAAATGACTATGTTGTTAATTAAAGTGCAGACTGTCAGCTTTAATTTGAGGGTATTTTTATCCATATTGGGTGACCATATATAAATTACTGCACTTTTTGTACACATTCCAAGTGTTTTAAGAGAAAAAAAGTACATGTGTATTAAAGTAGTCAAAAGTTAAGTATTTGGTCCCATATTCATACGTAGCACGCAATGACTACATCAAGCTTTGTTGGATGCATTTGCTGTTTGGTTGTTTCAGATAATTTTTTGCCCAATAGAAATAAATGGTAAATAATGTATTGTGATTTAGGAGTCACTTTTATTGTAAATAAGAATAGAATATGTTCCTAAACACTTCTACATTAATGTGGATGCTACCATGATTATGGATAGTACTTATTGAATCGTGAATAACGATGAGTGAGAAAGTTAGAGGCATAAATATAATACTTTGACAAAATACTAACCTCCCCTGTTAATGTAATGGTGTCACGCCCTGACCAAACCAAAATAGAGACATAAAAAGGATCTCTAAGGTCAGGGCGTGAGTTGGGGTGGGCATTCTATGTTTTTGTGTTCTGTGTTTTCTATTTCTGTGTGTTTGGCCGGGTGTGGTTCTCAATCAGAGGCAGCTGTCTATCGTAGTCTCTGATTGAGAACCATACTTAGGTAGCCTTTTCCCACCGGTGTTTTGTGGGTAGTTGTTTTCTGTTTTTGTGTCTGCACCAGACAGAACTGTTTCGCTCTTTCTCGTTGTTATGTTTGTTGTTTAAATAAAATCATGAACACGTACAATGCTGCATCTTGGTCCTCTCCTTCCAACAACCGTCACAGTACTACCCACCACCAAAGGACCAAGCAGCATGGAAGAGAGGACTGGACATGGGAGGACATTCTGGACGGCAAGGGATCCTACACATGAGAGGAGATCCTGGCTGGAAGGGATCGCCTCCCATGGGAACAGGTGGAGGCAGCCAGGAGAGCGGAGGCAGCAGGAGAAAGGAACCATTGGTATGAGGGAACACGGCTGGCAAGGAAGCCCGAGAGGCAGCCCCCCCAAAAAACTTGGGGGACCTGAACCCACTCCCACTCCACTTACCGGGGCAAGCATGTCACTGGTCAGGCCCCAGTGACATGCTCGAGAGTCGCCCTCCTGTCCGGGGCTGCCAGAGTCGCCCTCCTGTCCGGGGCTGCCAGAGTCGCCCTCCTGTCCCGCTCCAGAGTCGCCATCTAAGTGGGCCCAACTTAAGGTGGAGCGGGGTCCACTTCCCACACCAGAGCCACCACTGCGGATAGATGCCCACCCAGGCCCTCCCCTATAGGGTTAGGTTTTGTGGCCGGAGTCCGCACCTTTGGGGGGGGGGGACTGTCATGCCCTGACCTTAGAGAACCTATTTTGGTCTGGTCTAGTTGTTTTCTGTTGTTGTGTCTGCACCAGACAGAATTGTTTCGGTTTTGTTCTTTTTCTTTGTTATTTTTGTTATTTCAGTGTTCAGTTTAAATAAAATCATGAACAAGTACCACGCTGCATCTTGGTCCTCTCCTTCCAACAGCCGTTACAACTGGTGAAGTAAGCATGTCTTGGGGGTATTTGTGCGTCTAACTTTCTCACTCATCATTATTCACGATTCATTCAGGATTATCCGTAATCATGGTAGCAACCACATTAATGTAAACATTAATGTAAACGTATAAGATGAGGATGTGCTTTAAAAAAGGCAAGGGGAAATGGAGAATGTCTCACTTTTGCTGACACAAGCCAAGTTGGTCAAGAACTACTGTAGTTATACTTTACCAAATTGACTCAACAAACATGATCTAGCATATTTATATATTTGGTATCATCCCAGGGAACACTTACTTTGGCCTGTGGCAGCTCATACTTTGGCCTGTGGCAGCTCATACTGACTCAATTGTTGTCATGCTCTGCCATGACCACTCTGCATGTGTGGAACCTGGATCAGATCAGAGGGAAGAACACGGGTGAAAAATATGCAGCAATACAGGTGAAGTAACCTGGTCGGCCCAGATCTGTTTGTGCTGTATAGCCAGCTCCCAACAGCCTTCTCTATACAGCACAAACAGGTCTGGGGCGACTAGGCTACAGGTGAAAGAGTGTTTGTTTTACTCCAATGACGAGTGCAGCATTTGGTCTTACAGTGCCACATGCTGGCCGGGCAGAAAGAGTATCAGTGTTTGTTATGCCCTAGTTTGGGGATGGCAAAGGTTTATGTAAGAGAAAGCTTCTCAGGGAACATTATGGGAGCAGTTTCTGGCAGGGTTTCATAGAGCAGCAGGATAGACTATATATATAAGGTGTTCAATGTTTCTGTCATACCCCAGCTCTATTTACTTATTGGATGCCTATTATGATACTAGCTATATTTGATAGAATCATACAGTCAGTTGCATGGCATATTGTATGCTGGACTCACGTAATGCAGTGTGCAGCCGTCATGACCCAGTTATCAGCGATGAGCGTACCTCTGCAGGTGGGGAAGAATGACTCCAGAGAATCCTAAGAAAAGGCAAACCCATACATGGGTCAAGACAGTAACATAATTGTGTGCATGTGTGTGTGTGAGTTAATAATAAACCAGGAATGAAAAGTATGCATTATGTGCTCTCATTGGGTAAGTTACAAATCGAAAAACAGGCGGGTCCCTAATCAGCAATTCAGGTCATAAAGGGACTTGTAGGTCAAAATATGTGGTATAATTAGTTCATGACTGAGAACATTTGTGAAATTATGCTAAAATACTGTGTGTCTACGTTTGTTTCCAAAACCGTATGTTACAACAATTTGTCTATTTACAGTATGATACTTTTTATTGTAAACTATTTGTAATAACTCATTATTAACAACGCAATCAATGTAAGCTTATCATTACACTGTACTCTTATTCATACTGTAATTCCCAGTCTTACCTGCCATGGCCAGCTGTAGGGCTGAGCTTCTTCCCCGTTCACAACCCTGCCACAACCTGAGACTAATGGAGACATACAGAGATAATGACTGGCAGTGTAAGTGGTCTCTCAAAAACAGCATCACAAAATAGCGTCCGCTCAGGTTCATTAAGGGTAGTGAGAAAATATACACATATGCCCTATCTTATGAGCTACAATCCATGTTTTGTAAACCACCTAGGATTCTATCATTTCAGTGACCCTTTTTCTCACTTTTCTGTCATAGCTTTTAGAATAAACTATTGAAACAGATCATTCTAATGCACACTCACATGCTAGCACCAAAACAAATGCCAGTTCCATAATTTCTCAATTCTCCTTCACCCCAAGCCAAGGTCATGCTGTATGAGCTCATAGACCATTATATACCCAAGACAACCTCTTATCACTAGGCCTGCCTTGGATCAGACCACCCACTCTCCACCTGCTGATCAGTTTGTGACAGGTGGCATTGAAAAATGATTGACATCATACTGTAATTTTCTAACTGTTATAATAATTGCATTTAGGCATTTATGGATTTAAAGACAATTGTGATATATTATACATTAATCATGAACTATTGTACACAAGTAGTAGTTATAGAGGTGTCTTCTGGAGGAACTTGTCTGGTCAAATAAATCCATTCAGTTAATAAATACAAACTGTACTTTAAAAGTACCTTTTTTTCATCTAAAAAATGGCAGGTTAACAGGTTTTTTTTTTGCCATGGAGAAAGCTCTTCAGAATGGTCACTGGCTGGCACAGCCACAAAGTCATAAAATCTGATTTGAAATCTAACCCTGAACTTAACCACACTGCTAATCCTAATGCCCACGCCAAAACTTAAAACATTTTTTTCATACTTTTTTACTACATAGCCAATTTTGCAGCTGACTTAAGCGGGAGTCAAGACTCACAACAATAAATGTCAACATGCTAAAAAAGAAAATCGCCCTACAGCAGCAATAATTGTGGAGTGGTACCTCATCGCTCCACGGCAGAAGGTGTCAGTGTATACACTGTCATTCATTATTTTGTGTTGTCACTACGGAAGTGTGAGACATGGCACTATTGAAAGGAGTGATTTCTGGGTTGGAGTTAAGTGTGGAGGTGGAGCAATGGAAGTTGAAGATTTCTGGTGATGTGATGCCTGCCATTTGGTGTGTCTGCTGTGTCGCAGACCCGGTGGGGAGCGTGGTGAAACAGGAGTCACTGTCAGTCCTTTTGAGTCAATATCTGACAAAGTCATGTTAAACTGTGCATTCAGAAAGTATTCAGACTCCTTGACTTTTTACACATTTTGTTAAGTTACAGCCTTGTTTTAAGATGGAATTTAAAAACAATCCTCATCAATCTACACACAATACCGCATAAAGACAAAACAAAAACAGCTTAGAGTTTTTTTGCACTGAAATATGACATTTACATGCGTATTCAGACCCTGTACTTTGTTGAAGCATCTTTGGCAGCGATTACAGCCTCGAGTCTTCTTGGGTATGACGCTACCAGCTTGGCACACCTGCATTTTGCACGCCCAATTTTTCAGTTTTTGAGTTGTTAAAAAAGTTTGAAATATCCAATAAATGTCGTTCCACTTCATGATTGTGTCCCACTTGTTGTTGATTCTTCACAAAAAAAATACAGTTTTATATCTTTATGTTTGAAGCCTGAAATGTGGCAAAAGGTCGCAAAGTTCAAGGGGGCCGAATACTTTCGCAAGGCACTGTAATTCCGCCTCCAGAGGTTGAATACGTGCTGTTAACTGGTATCTCTGTTAATTGGGAGCGCGGCTCTGTTGCATCCTGCAGTGTGTGTGACATTTGGCGTGGCGTTCTTTTATGTTTTTAATTTGCACAATTTGTTTGTAAACAATCCTCCAACCATGGATTCACAGTGGTGGGGTGTTGGACTGATCTTGTTGATCGTCTGCGAGTGGACTACAAACCCAAATACAAATGTGGGAAACGCAGGGGAATCAGACAAAGACTTCAAAACTGTGAGAACAAACTTCCCTTACCCACCACCTTGCTGATTAATGCCAGGTCACTGAGGGGGAAAGCGGATGAGCTGTCACAAATATCGGGAGGCCTGTTTGCTGGCATTTACTGAGACTCGGCTGGATGACAGAGTCCCGGACAGAGAAGTGGAGCCGGCCGGCTTCACTCTGGTCAGAGCTGACCGTGATCTGACAGTCACAAGGAAACTATACGGTGGGGGTGTCTGCCTGCTTGTCAGGGACCAGTGGTGTAAATGGATCCTGGTAAGAGAGAGACTCTGTACCCCCGACATTGAACTGCTTTCTGTGTCACTGCGACCCTACTATCTGCCCTGTGAGTTCCCCCAATTGTTTGTTACTGTTGTGTACATTCAACCTTAAGCTAATATAACAAAGGCATCAGAGATTGTTTATAATCTGCCACAGAAACTGGAATCCAACTCCCCCGACGCACCCAAATGTATTTTAGGGGATTTTAACAACTATACCTTGCACAAAGTCCTGTACACATACCACCAGTATGTGAAATGTCACACTAGGAAAGATAGGACTCTTGACTTGTGCTTTGGGACAATACCAAATGTGTTCTCTGCCACCACCAGACCTCCTCTGGGGACATCAGACCACAATGTGGTGTACCTCAGGCCAACCTACTGGCTCCTGGAGAGGGAGAAATCCACATTTAAAACTGTTCAGATCTGGAAGGACCACAGTATCACTTGTCTCCAGGGGTGTTTTGACTGTACTGTGGGAGGTATTTGGTCTCCAGGGGTGTGTTGACTGTACTATGTGGGAGGTATTTGGTCTCCAAGGGTGTGTTGACTGTACTGTGTGGGAGGTATTTTGTCTCCAGGGCTGTTTTGACTGTACTATGTGGGAGGTATTTGAGGACAGCAGCTCTGATCTTGATGAACTCACAGATGTTGTTTCAGACTATATAAACTGTGTTGAGTCAGTTGTGCCTACTAAAACCTGTAAAATCTTCCCTAACAATAATCTTCCCTAGCAATGGGTATCAAAACATCTAAAATCACTACTTGATAGGAAGAAGGCAGTTTATGCTGAGGGTGATAGACAGGCTTTAAGAGATGTACAACGTGAGATCAAAAGATAGATACTGGTGGACAAGGAGGCATACAAGCAAAGGGTGGAGAGGACCCTCTCCTCAGCAAACGCAAGGGTGGCCTGGCAAGGGATTAAATCCATGGCTCGTGCCCCTCACATAGGCAAGGGGAAAAACAATGCTGACTTTGGGAGATATGAGGGCCAGAACATGGCTAATGAACTGAATGTTTTCTTCTCAAGATTTGAATCAGACAACTTTGTGTCTGAGGTAAAACAAATGGAAGCATCATTACAAATGTTTGAGAGAGTTGTTGTTAAACAGTCTGATGTTTAAAAGTTGCTCAGGGGATGTAACCCATACAAAAGCCCAGGACCAGACAAAATAAGTGGACATGTGTTAAAGCACTGTGTTTTTACAGTCATTTTCCAATCATCACTCGACCAGCAACACGTGCCAGTATTGTGGAAAAACTCAATTATACCCATTCCTAAAGCACCTAATCCCTCTGTGCTGAATGACTACCACCCTGTCGTCTTGACATCCTTAGTAATGAAATGCCTTGAGAAACTTGTGAAAAGTCATATACTCAGCGTCACCCAGAAGCTTCTCGACCCATTTCAGTTTGCCTATCAGCCGAGCAGGAGGAGTTGATGATGCCATTTGTTTTTTATGTATTATTTCTTACATTGTTAGCCCAGAAAATCTCAAGTGATATTACATACAGTCTGGAAGAACTATTGGATATGAAAGTGATGTCAACTTACCATCATTACGACCAGGAATACGTCTTTCCCGTTCGGAAATCACACTGCACACTGCCCTATCCCATCTGGACAAGAGGAATACCTATGAAGAATGCTGTTCACCGACTACAGCTCAGCATTTAACACCATAGTACCCTCCAAACTCGTCATTAAGCTTGAGACCCTGGGTCTCAATCCCGCCCTGTGCAACTGGGTCCTGGACTTTCTGACGGGCTGCCCCCAGGTGTTGAAGGTAGGAAACAACATCCCCCGTTGATCCTCAACACTGGGGCCCCACAAGGATGCGTTCTCAGCCATCTCCTGTACTTCCTGTTCTCACATGACTGCGTGGACATGCACGCTTGCAACCCAATCATCAAGTCTACAACACTACAGTGGAAGTTCTGATTACCAACAACGACGAGACAGCCTACAGGGAGGAGGTGTGGGCCCTTGGAGTGTGGTGTCAGGAGTATAACCTCTCACTCAACGTCAACAAAACAAAGGAGATGATCTTGGATGATCAGAAGGCGAAGTCAGTGCAGGTGCATCAAAGCTGGGACCGAGAGACTGGAAAACAGCTTCTATCTCAAGGCCATCAGACTGTTAAAAAGCCATCACTAACATAGAGAGGCTGCTGCCAACATACAGACTCAAATCTCTGGCCACTTAAATAAATGGACTTAATAAATGTATCACAAGTCACTTTAAATATCACCACTATAATAATGTTTACATAGAGGTATCACAAGTCACTTTAAATAACGGCACTTTAAAATAATGTTTACGTATCCAACATTACTCATGTATATGCTGTGTTCTACACAATCTACTGCAACTTGCCAATGCCGCACGCCATCGCTCATCCATATATTTACATGTACATATTCTTATTGTCACGTTCATCGTATGAGTGAGACCAAGGTGCAGCGTGAATAGAGTTCCACATATTTTTAATGAACTGAAACTCAACAAAACAACCAACCGAACGAACGAACGAACGAACGAAACGTGACGCTACTAGTGTGCACACAGGCACCTGACTGTAGACAAGATCCCACAACAGAAAGTGGGGAAAAAGGGCTGCCTAAATATGATCCCCAATCAAAGACAACGATAAACAGCTGTCTCTGATTGGGAACCATATCAAGCCAACATAGACGTACAAAACCCCTAGACATACAAAAACTTAAGAGTACCCACCCTAGTCAAACCCTGACCTTAACCAAAATATATAGGAAACAGAGATTTCTAAGGTCAGGGCGTGACACTTATTCATCCCTTTACATTTGTGTGTATAAGGTTGTTGTTTTGAATTTGTTAGATTACTTGTTAGATATTACTGCATAGTCAGAACTAGAAGCACAAGCATTTTGCTACACTCAGATTAACATCTGCTAGCCATGTGTATGTGACAAATAAAATTGGATTTGATTTGGTTACAGCTATCATTGAAAGTAAGTATATATTTGACAAAACACTGTTTTATTCTGTTTTTGTTGGGAGTTAAGTAACTGGCTTCTGTTCAAGGATTTAACTTGTGTTTGAGCTTTATCAAGCCAGGTATTGTGGTATTCTCTCAAGCAGAAACGCTCAAGGAGAGATTTTCATTGTCAATCATATTCTTCCTCTGTGTCACAGATGCAACCCAGTCTATGAAGTTGGCTGACTGGTAAACCAATTTTTAGGGGGAGAGGTTGATAAAAATACTAAACTGACACCTGATAGTTATCTGTAGGTTTTCTGTCAACTGTAGTATTTAGAGATTGTCCCACATTTTAGAAATGTATAGAGTTAATGTTCTTTTCCGTAGTGAAAGAAATTGAAATTGATGTGTTTAATTTAATTTCGGAAAACAATTGCAGTTGCAAAAGCAATTGTCTATATAGTGGGTCCAATATTTAACATGATCTTTATAAGGATTATTTTCATAAATAAAATTCTAATTTCCCCATGGCGAGATTTGCATAGTTCGGAGCAAATGGGTTTCCCAATGCTTTTCCAAAGGTCTTGTAAATTTAAAATGCTAACCTGCCGCCTCATTCTCACTCACTCTCATTTCACCTTTGTTCATTTTTCCTGCTACCTGTCATCACAAACATCATCAATCTTTATTCCCACCATCTTCTTTCCAGACACAAATAAATAGTACAAAAAAGGCTTTTAAAATCCATGGGAATTAAGCAAGAAAGCAATATTGCAGTAGTGAATGGAGACCAACACATAACCATTTCAGGTCTATAAATAAGTAAAACAGTATCTGGTCAGTTACTGCAGGAAATTTGAGACAGTGACATCCTGCCCTAAGGGCACAGTCTGGTGGAAAAGTCCAGGTTTATGTATTTTTGTTTCTTTCTTTGCTGAATCTGTAGTGAAGTCATAGCCCAAAGGGCGCCAGATGGCAATAGAGATTGCATCATCTGTGGATCTGTTTGTGCGGTATGCAAATTAGAGTGGGTCTTGCGTTTCTGGAATAATGATGTTGATGTGAGCCATTACCAGCCTTTCGAAGCACTTCATGGCTACGGATGTGAGTGCTACGGGTCTGTAGTCATTTAGGCAGGTTGCCTTCGTGTTTTTGGGCACAGGGACTACGGTGGTCTGCTTGAAACATGTTGGTATTACAGTCTCAATCAGGGACATGAGATGTCAGTGAAGACACCTGCCAGTTGGTCAGCACATACATTCTATCGGAAGAATCCCGGAACATGTTCCAGTCTGTGATAGCAAAACAGTCCTATAGTTTAGTATGTGCTTCATCTGACCACGTTTTTATAGAGCGGGTCACTGGTGCTTCCTGCTTTAATTTGTGCTTGTAAGCAAGAATCAGGAGGATAGAATTGTGGTCAGATTTACGAAATGGAGGGCGAGGTGATCTCAATGAACAGGAATGATGAAATACGCATCCTTCAGGTTGAGCATGGTGAACCATTGGCCGCTTGAGATTGCTTGCAACACCCATGCTGGCGAGAGCATCTTCAACTTGACCTCGTTTAAACATTTGTTGAGGCCTCACAGGTCCAGGATCGGCCAGAAGCTCCAGTCCTTTTTCAGGAACTATGAAATACGTAGGGTAGAACCTACTTAGCCATTCTAGCATTCTACCTTCCTGATTATGTCCTTATTCAGCCGGAGCACTGCCTTCCTCACCTCATCTGCCACGAGGTGACGCAGATGCCCAATTAGGGTGGTGGTCAGCATCGGAACTGGAATTTGTATCCCCCCAGGAGTATGTCCAGTACCCCGGGAGAATCCACCTGCCTCTCTAAGTTTGTCCTTTGGGCCTGGGAGAGACGGCCAAAGATGACCGCCAGCACCCCAGGGGGACATCCTTCTAAGCCACGTGCTGCTGCTTGTAAGGGTGGTCACAATGCCTGTACTTGGGCTGTCAGGTGTAAAATGCTGGTTCCCATTTCCCTTCCCCTGCTGTCTTGGCGGGGGAGGAGGGGCACCAATATGTTGAAGAATATTTTCTGGACTGGCTGCGGCAGTTTAGACTGTGTCAGCCAGAGATGGTGGTGTGAAGTCCCCACTGAAACCAAAGCCTTTCCGTTGACACGTGCCATGTCCGTCTGGAGCATAGTGAGCAGCCTTGAGACCTTTGTAGCCTCTTTTTAAGAAGCTTCCAACCAGCCCCTGGGAGGCAAGTGATCAGCAGGGCCGAGTCAGGATTGCAGCATTAAAGCCGCATTTACGATGCTCACCATAATGGAGAGGGTCCCGAAAGTACTTAGCAGCCCTTCATCGCTTACTCTTTCAGGTCCTGGTTTGAGTTGAGGCACCTTGCAAACGATCTTCTTGTCAGGGAAGATACTGGCAGCCACCATGTCTTCCATTACTGGATAGTGGTCTAGCCCCAAGGTATCTGCATCCATTAGGAGATTCCGTGGCCTGGTCTGGTTGTCGCAACAGAAGTGCCCTTCAATCTTGCTCCACTATTCACCTAATTAATGGATGCAGATACCTTGGGGCTCCACTATGTAATATTACTATGCGTCTATAGTATACACTGTGCAATACTGTAATAGTTAAAATACTACCGACCGACAGTACCAGCCTTAGTCTCATGCAATATCTGAAGGAAAGGAGACATGAATGGGGTGTGAACTGCCTGACGATGGGGGAGGGGCAGAGGACACAAACTCACACACGTTTACCACAATCCTAGCTTATACGTGTGGGTCGGCTGTAACTCACGCCACGTTAGTAGCTTATTCTATTATACGTGGGGGTGTTGGCAGGATGTAAGGAGTGTGCTTAGTCCTGCATTGGTCTACTCTCGTTAAACTAGCTACTGCATAGCTCGTTCACCGTGGAACACGCAAGAGTCTAAGTAAGATGGAAGCGTCCTGTGTGAGGTAAGAGTGGCACGTCTAGCGACATGTGAATCACTCTCCGGGGAGAGCTGCAAGCCCACCAGAGAAAAACATACACAGACTCCCGATCTTGCGAAGGTAGGTGCTGTCCCTGAACCCGAAGGCTAATTAGGAGGGTTCTGGTAGATAAACAAGACATAGACAACTGGGACAAACCCTCAGTGCCGCAATACTGGTCTACCAAACCAAGTATCGCCCAGGTTGGAATATTGTCACAACAAGGACAAAACCCAAACGAGATGGCACAAGCCAAACCAAGTGGGGTGGCAGCAGAGCAGCCAGATGGAGAGGCTCACTAGCTGCTCCAAGCTATTGAATAGCTGCGCTTATACACTCTAACATAGAGCTCTTACCAAGCGAATCCTCTCTGGAATGAGCCAAGAAAAATAAGAGGTGGGAGTGGTACGGCGGCAGCTTTTTAACGGAGGCTGGCCGCAGCACTACCCGGTACACAAGACAAATCTGAAATTCTTACTCAGAACGTATCCTGCCAAGTGGAAGGATACCATATTGGAGTGATCCAATATAGTGCAACATAACCCTGATCACACTTGTAGGCGATGTCATGGCTACGCTGGCAAGCTAAGCTCTTGCACAGAAAAGCGTCATTGGGTCTAACAGTCATCTCGCTTAGAACTGTGCATGTGCAAGCCATCAAATCAAAGGCGCTACTTCCAAATAAAGTTGTTTTAGACAAAAATGAAAACGTGTCAGTTTGTCACTTTCACGCGGTTGGAGTAATAACATGTTCAACTACTTAAAACATTGGCTCGAATCTAGGTTGTGCCTTTAGATTTTGAGAAAATGTACAACTAAAAGGAAGATTTTTTTACTTCTCTCATTGACTTCTCAAACCCTGGCCTGGTCTGCTTGGTCCATTTCGCAAGTGTTCCCAGAAGTCTAGCAATGTTGCGCCTTTGGGTTTAAAAACTCTGATAAAACTTTGTGTATGTAAACTTCTGACCCACTGGAATTGTGATACAGTGAATTATAAGTGAAATAATCTGTCTGTAAACAATTGTTGGAAAAACTACTTGTCATGCACAAAGTAGTCCTAACCGACTTGCCAAAACTATAGTTTGTTAATTAACAAGAAATTGGTGGAGTGGTTGAAAAACACTTAGGTTTCAGTCATTAAAACTTGTATGTAAACTTCCGACTTCAACTGTATATGTACACCTCTCTCAAAGAGTGCAGTGTATGAAGTCAGAACATCTGCTGTCTCAGCCACGGCCTGTCACCAAGGGTGTACTCCAAGGCTCGGTCCTAGGCCCCACACTCTTCTCAATTTACATCAACATAGCTCGGGCAGTAGGAAGCTCTCTCATCCATTTATATGCAGATGATACAGTCTTATACTCAACTGGCCCCTCCCCGGATTTTGTGTTAAACGCTCTACAACAAAGCATTCTTTGTGTCCAACAAGCCTTCTCTGCCCTTAAACTTGTTCTGAACACTTCCAAAACAAAGGTCATGTGGTTTGGTAAGAAGAAGTCCCCTCTCCCGCAGGTGTGATTACTATCTCCGAGGGTTTAGAGCTTAAGGTAGTCATACATGTACTTGGGAGTATGGCTAGATGGTACACTGTCCTCTCAGCGCATATCAAAGCTGCAGACTAAAGATAAATCTGGACTTTGTTTCCTCTATCGTAATCGCTCCTCTTTCACCCCAGCTGCCAAACTAACCCTGATTCAGATGACCATCCTACCCATGCTAGATTACGGAGACATCATTTATAGATCGGCAGGTAAGAGTGCTCTCGAATGGCTAGATGTTCTTTACCATTCGGCCATCAGATTTGCCACCAATGCTCCTTATAGGACACATCACTGCACTCTATACTCCTCTGTAAACTGGTCATCTCTGGTTGATGATTATTTATTTAAAAAAACCTTAGGCCTCACTCCACTCTATCTGAGATAACTACTTCAGTCCTCATCCTCCACATACAACACCTTTTCTGCCAGTCACATTCTGTTAAAGGTCCCCAAAGCACACACACCCCTGGTTCTCTTATCTTTTCAGTTCGCTGCAGCTAGCGACTGGAACGAGCTGCAACAAACACTCAAACTGGACAGTTTTATCTCATTCTCCTCATTCTAAGACTCAATCATGGACACTCTTACTGACAGTTGTGGCTGCTTTGCGTGATGTATTTTTGTCTCTACCTTCTTGCCCTTTGTGCTGTCGTCTGTGCCCAATAATGTTTGTGCCCAATAATGTTTGTACCCTGTTTTGTACTGCTACCATGTTTTGCTGTTGCCATGTTGTGTTGTTACCATGCTGTGTTGTCATGTGTTGCTGCCATGCTATGTGGTCTTAGGTCTCTCTTTATGTAGTGTTGTTTTGTCTCTCTTGTCATGTGTGTTTTGTCCTATATTTTTATTAAGTTTATTTTTATTCCCAGACCCCGTCCCCGCAGGAGGCCTTTTGCCTTTTCATAGGCCATCGTTGTAAATAGGATTTGTTTTTATTAACTGAGTTGCCTAGTTAAATAAAGGTTAAGTAAAATAAATACAGTTGAAGTCAGAAGTTTACATACAGTTAGGTTGGAGTCATTAAAACTCATTTTTCAACCACTCCAGAAATTTCTTGATAACAAACTATAGTTTTGGCAAGTCTGTTAGGACATCTACTTTGTGCATGACACAAGTCATTTTTACAACAATTGTTTACAGACAGATTATTTCACTCATAGTTCCCTGTATCAAAATTCCAGTGGGTCAGAAGTGTACATAAACTAAGTTTACTGTGCCTTTAAACAGCTTGGAAAATTCCAGAAATTATGTCATGGCTTTAAAAGCTTCTGATAGGATAATTGACATTATTTTAGTCAATTGGAAGTGTACATGTGGATGTATTTCAAGGTCTACCTTCAAACTCAGTGCCGCTTTGCTTGACATCATGGTAAAATCAAAAGAAATCAGCCAAGACCTCAGAAAAAAAATTGTAGACCTCCACAAGTCTGGAAGCAATTTCCAAACGCCTGAAGGAACCACGTTCATCTGTACAAACAATAGGGCTCAAGTATAAACACAATGGGACCACGCATCTGTCATACCGCTCAGGAAGGCGACGCGGTCTGTCTCCTAGAGATGAACACACTTTGGTGTGAAAAGTGCAAATCAAACCCAGAACAACAGCAATGGACCTTGTGAAGACGCTGGAGGAAACGGGTACAAAAGTATCTATATCCACGCTAAAATGAGCCCTATATCGACATAACATGAAAGGTCGCTCAGCAAGGAAGGAAGCCACTGCTCAAAAAACGTCATAAATAACACAGACGACGGTTTGCAACTGCACATTGGGGTCAAAGATTGTACTTTTTGGAGAAATGTCCTCTGGTCTGATGAAACAAAAATAGAACTGTTTGTCCATAATGACCATCGTTATGTTTGGAGGAAAAAGGGGGAGGCTTGCAAGCCGAAGAACACCATCCCAACCATGAAGCACGGGGGTGGCAGCATCATGTTGTGGGGGTGCTTTGCTGCAGGAGGGACTGGTGCACTTCACAAATTAAATGACATCATGAGCAAGGAAAAGTATGTAGATATATTGAAGCAACATCTCAAGACATCAGTCAGGAAGTTAAAGCTTGGTCGCAAATGGGTCTTCCAAATGGACAATGACCCCAAGCATACTTCCAAAGTTGTGGCAAAATGGCTTAATAAGGACAACAAAGTCAAGGTATTGGAGTGGCCATCACAAAGTCCTGACCTCAATCCTACAGAAAAGTTGTGGGCAGAACTGATAAAGCATGTGCGAGCAAGGTGGCCTACAAACCTGACCCAATCACATCAGCTCTGTCAGGAGGAATTGGCCAAAATTCACCCAACTTATTGTGGGAAGCTTGTGGAAGGCTACCTGAAACATTTGACCCAAGTTAAACAATTGAAAGGCAATGCTACCAAATACTAATTGAGGGTATGTAAACTTATGACCCACTGGGATTGTGATGAAAGAAATAAAATATGAAATAAATTCTTTCTACTATTATTCTGACATTTCACATTCTTAAAATAAAGTGGTGATCCTAACTGACCTAAGAACGGGTATTTTACTATGATTAAATGTCGGTAATTATGAAAAACTGAGTTTAAATGTATTTGGCTAAGGTGTATGTAAACTTCCGACTTCAACTGTGTGTGTGTATATATATATATATATATATAGTGAAGTAAAAAATAAATAATAAAACAAATACATTCGTTTTATTATTTATTTCACTACATTCCTAAAAAAAAATATGTACTTCTTACTCCATACACTTTCCTTGACACCCAAAAGTACTCGTTACATTTTGAATGCTTAGCAGGACAGGAAAATGGTCCAATTTACGCACCTATCAAGAAAACATCCCAGGTCTACCCTTTTGCCTCTGATCTGATGGACACACTAAACACAAATGCTTCATTTGTAAGTTATGTCTGCGTGTTGGAGTGTGCCCCTCCAAAATAAATACAAAATAAGAACTGTGTCATCTGGTTTGCTTAATATAAGAAATTTTAAATTATTTATTCTTTTACTTTTATACTTAAGTATATTTAAAATCAAATACTTTCAGACTTTTACTCAAGTAGTAATTACCTGGATGAATTTCACTTTTACTTGAGTCATATTCTATCAAGGTATCTTTACTTTTACTCAAGTATGACAATTGGGTACTTTTTCCACCACTGCCAAACAGATTAAATAACACATATTGTATATCTAGCAAGCTAGATTTACTAGCAAACAGTGAGGATTAACAATAATACAACAATTTACCATTTTAAATCTCTAAAACTGAAGTTGGTTTTACTATAAAAAATATTTGCCTTAAGCGTGCCTGATAGACATGTCTGTAGGTAGAATACTGTCTGCCTACCTATGCACCTAGGCAGACATGTTCTGGTCACTGTGCATAAGTTGAAGGTTATGCCATATTTATTTCTATTAAGGTGAAATATTGTTGTAAATGTAATTTTTATGACTTTTGATGTTATGTTGGCACAGTTCAACTGTTGTTCAAACCACAATAGAGTCATTTATTCAATTAGTTTGTCTTAGACAATACCGTGGTGCCTGGCTTCTTCCTGGGGTGGATTCTAGACACAAACAGAATGACTTTGCCTGTGTCTCATTGAACCGTATCCCGTGAACTGAATCCCTCTCTAGGGATGAGACTTTATGCTGGACTTCAAGCAGATGACTCATGAGGAGCTGAATGGCAGTTTGGTCATAACAGCACTCCTCCCACAGCTTTACGCGTATTCCCTGATCATACAGTATGTTTCTTTGTGAATAGTAATTTCGTTCATGACCACCAGCTCTCTTAGCAACAGATTGTTACACCAGATAATGTGATTTAACCAAAAATGTTGGTATCCATTCCTCGAAATTACAGGATAAATACTGTTTGCTGAAGCACAGAGAATTTTCTACCAACCTTAGCAATGCCGTCTTCGTCCTCAATTCGGGGAAACATAAAATGTCCGTGTCCAGTTGCAAGGGGTCAGTTTGAATTTGGAAAATACTCCATTACTCTTTTTGCTCCATTTAATAAAAAAATAAGGTTTTACTTAACCTTTATTTAACTGCTCCATTTAAGTAATCCAACAATGTGTACAATGTCATCTTGTTATTTCAAGTCTTCTCTCATTGATCGAGACAGGTATCTGTCATCATGGGGGAACCAAGTGGCGCAGCAGTCTGAGGCACTGCATACAGACCCTAGTTCGATTCCAGGCTGTATCACAACCAGCTGTGAGTGGGAGTCCCATAGGGCGGCACAAAATTGTCCCAGTGTCGTCTGAGGTAGGCCGTCATTGTAAATAAGAATTTGTTCTTTAACGGACTTGCCTAGAAATTAAATTTAAATCATGACACAGCACTTTGGGGTGGACACCCACCGGTCTCGGGCAATGAGTGAAGACTTGAAATAGACAAGATATTGGTAAAACAATCTTTGGGTAAATTACTTTATCTGTTGTAACAATCTGTAGCTACAGTTCTCTGCACTTGTGTGCACAACACATGAGACACAGTGAAGTGTATTACGCTGTTCATACAACAAATGTTGTATGTTTCATTTACCATATAACATTCTTGTTAAATACCCAGTTCTCTAGAGTTAGCATTAAATAGTGTACACTCCCCTGTATTTTAGATTTGGACAAATAAACATTCTTCAGATATCATAATGTCTAACATTTGTTTGATACTCCAGAGCCCTGTACAGGTTAAAGAAATATATTCTGTGAATCCATAAAGACAGACAAATTTTGAAGATGGATAGAAAAGATCCATATTTATTTGATGGTGGTTCTACACGGTCTTATGCTGAGCAATACTGGCTTTGTTTACACAGGCAGCCCAATTCTGATCTTTTTCCCACCAACTGGTCTTAATCACATCAGATATTTTTCAGAACCGATCTAATTGGTCAAAATACCAATTAGTCAAAAAAAATATCAGAATTTGGCTGCTTGTGTAAACGCAGCAATAGTCCTTTATCTGGCTTCAGTACACTGGCAATGATGTTTGGCATGGTGGGCTGGGGAAGCTGAGACTCTTTGTGAGTCTCTCAGTCTCTCTTAAAGCTGTCAACCAAATGGGACTAGCTAGCGTATTGTTTAGGGACAAGGATATTGGGAGCGGCTTTTGAGAGGAAAGATCAGTCAACAAAGTGAATGGGCTGGGTGGCTGAAGGTGTGAAAAGTCTTAGGAGTGCAGTTCTTACACAGTATGAATTGTCGTGTATGTTAGATTGAGGATAAATGGCATCTCAATCGCTCTCATATACAACAACACATTTACTGGTCAAAGTTGGTACCCAAGTTTGAGAAATGATGGTCTAAGCACAACCCCAAAAAACTTGCCTCATTTAAAAGTACTGTCTTTAATTAAACCTCCCCCAGCCCATTGACTTTGCAGGGGCTTTTTGTAGACATGTCTTTGTATCGTGTTTTGAGAATCTGCAGAGAGAAGAATGAGGTGGTGCTGTCATTACTGTTGGAGTCTTGATTGTATACCTTTCAGTGTCCTCTGCTGGTTTCTGTCCCACAATCTTGTGCTCCATATTCGCAATGTGTGCCCGCTCCCTCATGCTTTTGTACCCAAAATGCTGCCGCTTTGGGGTATTTTTCAGCAGGTTGTGAGGAATGACTCCAGATAACCTGAGTATTAAATTGATTACATGGTCTGTGGTCCCACAGAAGTTCTGAGATTGCTGGGATGTTGTTCATTTGAAGTACACAATGCCATCGTCCAAGTTTGTGAGCATGCCCCATCTACCTTCGTGGGCAGTATCTGCATTTGCTATTAATGCCAGACTTTGTGGTTCATTATGAGCAGACGAATATACAGGAAGTAAAAAAACTTCATAATTCTACCAGTGAAATGAAAATGTGCTAGTTCTAGCTTGCGGTTTGGATAATATTTAAGATAAAAATGTCATGTATTAAATATAGTAATGACTATATGCCGTGGCAGAGCAAGGGTGAAATTCCCCTTTAAGCTTGAAAAACTGGTGAATGGCAAGTTGAACGGTAGCTTCCTGGGCTTAAGGAGAATCGCCATATTCCATGTTTCCTGTAAAGCCATATTCTGGTTCAGATCGTAGTCAGATATGACTGTATTGCGCAGCAGAGCATAAGCAAATGGCTCAGCTTCAAAATGTTAGTGATCAATTTAGTGATACCCGAGCCCTGCCCGTACCTTATTTATGGATTAAAAACAGGCATTACCCACCCCTAACATGAAGTTTAATGTCGGGTAGCAGAAATCTACTTTGCAGCATGAATGGAGAATGTTTTATGTACAAACCAGTCCACGGGGGATATGAGCACAGATAGAACAATGAGACAGATATTTCACCGGATGTATAAATGTGAAGCATCCACTTGGCATTTCCCCTCACTACCAAATATGGTTGTGAGAGGAAGCCCACTGGCCAGCAGTGGGAGAAGATGGAACGAGATGGATTTTGGCCGACATTCCCCAAATTTTGTCATCGATGAAACATTTGATCTCAATACAGTTTTCTGTTCTCAAAACTAGAATATGTTATGAACAGAGTGGACTAAGTTTTGTAGACTTTACCATTTGCAAAACTTTTTTAAAATTCCATTGTTTGTTCTGCCCACTATGACTAATTTGTTCCCGTTGGAAACGGCAGGCTGTGGTCCATCTTGTGTATAGCCAGTTGCATAGATTCCATTTGGACGGTAAGATGAAACGACTCAATATCGCTAGTGAACGCGTTATTATTGTATTTGACTCACTTTAAGTATAATTGTTTGTTTTCCTCCTCATTATCAATAATATACTTATTTGTCATTAGATATATTCTAATACCGAATACAGCATTCATTAACGTTGCATTAATTAACACGGTGTGCAAAAGCTGTTGTTTTTTTCCATCTCGATCTCGGACCATGTTTATTAAGACCGGTTTCCATCGGAGGTAAATAAAGAACGAACCAAGCTACTTCCTGTTTTGATATTTTTTTGGAGGGGCTGTTTCGTTTCGCTATCGTAGCTAGGAGAGATACACGCCAGATAGATATCTGCAATGAAACGCTATCACTTTACTAACATGTAGGCTGTTCAAAAACAAGACTGATACAACTAGCGATACCGACATAACTACCGTTGTGCTTTGGAGGTTCCAACTGTTGTTGTGCTTGTGGGATATGGCACTGAGTTCTGGCGGTTGGGGTAAACCGCCTGTGCCAGCCCCGTCCCAGTCTGTACATGGCGGGCCCGCGCTGGCTAACTGCAATACCGTTTTGATGTCGGTACGGGTGTCGGTTTGCCATTCGGGTATTCGACCGCTTTGCCTCCCTGGAGCTGGTGATGAGGCTCTCCGTCTTCAACTTAGCATGGACCCCAGCAAAGCTGGAGAGTTTCGGCTAGCACTGAGGGACATTAGCGGAAGCGGCCGTAGTGTGGTAAGATACACTGCTCTGTAACGTCTAGATCTACTGTATCTCAACCCCTGATATAATGCCATGCAATACATTTCATGCTTTGACATGAGAAATTGCACGCGTTTGTTTGTCTGTTGGAGCAATATCTGTTTACAGAAAATACAGTAGTCACTGAATTGGAATCTTGTTTAATCAAATACTACAGTAATCCCATTGGTGGGAACTGCTGTCTCGTGGTGATTACAGTTTTACTTATCTGTCCTTGTGTTGGTCTGTACAAGGGAAGACAACGTTTTCTTTATGGAAGATTATTCCAGCATGTAAACAACTAAACATCAAAGTTAGCACATTGCCACTGGGGTTACAGTTTGTCCCTCTAAGGTGAAGTAGGTCCATATCCACGAAGTCCACAAAGATAAGAGATCTAAGCAAATTATTCTCTTTATTTCTTTCTCCCAGTTCATTGCGGAGTTTGACCTGCGCTCTGTGCAGTATGAGGTCAAGTCCCCATGCCTTCACGAGATGCGCTTGGCCACACCCCCTCATGACTGTATCCGCTTCAACTTCCGCTGTGACCTGGAGGCTGAGCAGTGGGCCACTGTGGTGATGTCATCACTAAGAGAGGCACACAGAGGTCAGAGGGCATGGCAGTCTTTTTTTCCTCTTGTCTGCATGCTTAGATGCATTCATGTCATTGTGTATTAGAAGAGTGTCTTCCTAGTATACCATACTATGGCTAACACTATTGACCACTCTCTCCCTCACTGTAGTTGCTGTAAATAGTTCCCCACATCCTATGGATGACCGACAGCAGCACGCAACCGCAGCTCTAGAACAGCGCAGCACAGCCTCCTTACCACTCACTGGTGAGTACCCTCACCACACGATTCCCCCACTCTCTCTTTCTACCACATTTGCGAGACTACATAGGGTAAATTTTTCTGTGTGCGAGTGAACATGTTCTCTCTCTGAAGAGGAGCTGTGCTTGGAGCTTGCCCGGGCGATCGAGGCAGGTGACAGCCAGGGTGCTGCTCAGCACGCATCTGCTTTAGCTCGTCAGAAGGCAGTGCTCACTATCCAACTGTCTGAGAAGTGTTACGCCGAAGGAGAGATAAGGTGAGAAATAACAGGCAGTAGCTTGGGAGTAGTCCAAAAGAACATGGATAATTTGTGCTAATGAAGTTTCATGTCTCTTGCAGTTTGTCTGTGGCAGTGGAAGACATCTCCTCTTCCTGTTGCGTCACAGTGAAAGTATTTCCCCACATGACTGTCGCAGCACTCAAGCAGCAGGTCAGATACATTTCTGTCTCTGTTTGCTAGAATACTTGGGCTACATTCGGCAAATGAAACTGTCCACAAATCATTCTCTCCTCTGTCATTGCTCTCTCTCAGGTGTTTTTGGAGTATGGCTTTCACCCTCGCGTGCAGCGCTGGGTGATTGGACAATGCCTGTGCACAGAGCCTAGGTCCCTGGCCTCGTATGGGGTCCAGAGGGATGGGGATACGGCCTACCTTTACTTGGTCTCAGCCCGCCATGCCCGCCTCACCCGCCAACTATTCCAGCAGGACCAGGAGGGTGCCCACCTCACCCCACCTCCGCCTACCAGCAACGGGCCTCTTTCCCAGGACTGGAGGGGCTACAGCACCCTGCCCTCCAGGCTTAGCCACAACACCCAGGGTAAGTTTACCTCTTGGCATGCACTTGCGCACATGCTCACGCATGACTGAACTCCTTTTTCATTGTTGTGCTTGGCTGTAGGGAGCACCGGAAGTGGGGCCGAGAGGTTGGCTACGAGCGAGATACGAGACGCCCTCAACTTGGAGAAGCTGCATCTTAAAGATAAACCCGATAAGCCCAGCAAAGCCAGTAAAACACAGGTCAACCCCGATGTTTAAATTTGTAATTGACAGTTTTTACACAAGATGATCGCGTTGAGCGCCTACTCTTCCTTTACTTGATAGTTCCATGTAGCTAGTATACCGCTGAATTTCACTGGTTGTGATACACTAATAGAAAGTTCCTACTCTCACACACATCCTCTCTGTCCTTCTGATCTGCAGACCGAATGGGCGTGTCCCTCCTGCACCTTCATCAACAAGCCTACCCGACCAGGCTGTGAGATCTGCAGTACAGCCAGACCTGACTCACGCAAGCACAGCCGCATACAACAGGTACTGTATCTATGGCATGCCTACAGACAGATGGCACACATCACCGTTTATTCTCCCTTTAGTAAACTACATGATTTTCTTTATTCTCATCTGTGTGATAAAGGAGAAAGGAAGAAGAGAGGAGCAGATCAGTGCATTGAGCAGTTAACTGCCTCAACCGTAACCTATACAATAATCTGAAAGACTGATCACTCACACACCAATTTAGAGCTACAAACCCACCACCACTACTGACATACTATGATGACAAACCTCTGGACGCTGCAGCACAGACATGGAACTCCACTTGCTGAGGCTCACAAAAGGAACTACCTGTATAGTCAATGAGCTGGCTTTTGACTCTGTGGACATGAGTCAGCATCCTTTGCCTTGTGGCAGACTTTACCATTTATTTATTTTACATAAGGGGGGGGGGGGGGGTGGACTAGTCCAATATTTATTTTAGAGGGGTGGGTGGTGCTTCTCTCATCCCTCTACCTGATATATCTCAGATGAGATAATATTATATATATTTGAAGTTGGCCAACTGTGAAAGTTGATACTTTGAAAGCTGAAGAAAGCTGTTTTTGAAACACAGGGCCTGTATTCAAACAGTCTCAGAGTAGGAGTACTGGCTGTCCCAACCCCCCAAAAAATATTGGTTGACCGAAAGTAGTCTGTTCTTTCGACCAATCGATTGGTAAAAAAAAAAAATAATAATAATCCATATATAGACACACCCTATGTGTTTTAATAAAATAAACTATTTTCGCTGAGCTTGTCTGTTGCTTTTAATGGCGCTGCCAGGTAGCCTTGGTCGACTTCTATGCGTAATCAGGTGCATGTCTTTACTCAACACTGAGTGCTCCAAACAAAAAGACTAAAAAAAAGAAGAGTAAATTGACAACTAAAAAATGGAATGAAATAAACCTAAACTTGTTTCTCACAAGTGTAGCATAGGTTGTGCGCTCTGCAAACAGTGTCCACTTTGACAATGAGAACAGTAAAAGACTAATAATAATGAATGCATTCACAGAAACTACCGTAAATAAATTAACGGTAAATGTACTACTGGTGATACGGGTGAGCCATCCTCGCGGCCTCCAATGGATCTGTACATCGAGACAGGCACGAATCAGACAGGTCTTGGGTGCCATAAAAAATACATTTGACTGCTCGACTAAAATCTTGGTCGCCCAAACAATCGACCAGTTGACTAAATGGGGTGAGCCCTATTAGGATCAGATTAGATCATAATTAAATCAACATGGGGGACCTGATCCTAGATCAGCACTCCTACTCTGAGACCATGAGGGGATTTGATTAATGTCCCCGTTGAACCGGGTAAGAGTTGATTGCGTTCGTGTTGGAACCGAGTGTGAGCCAGGTGCCCTGCTTTTGACGGTCAGCTCAAAGCAACCATGATGTAGGTTAAGCAGGTGGGGTAATGAGTAGGCTTCTGTGTTTTCACATGCAAACATGATTGCGTGGATAAAAAACACTGACAATGAAAACTAGTTCAATTCAAACTGGTATTTTATGTAAAAGATGTTTCTGAACGATGCATCAGGATGCCTTGTTGACAACATGACCGAGCGGCGCAGATTGCTGTTTGATTTGAGATTGGCGCTTCTCTCTCACCACTTTTGCCTGTTCATGGTTCAGCTTAATCAGGCACCCTCAATGTGAATACAGGCCCAGGTCTTGTCTGTCATTGGTTGGTGCCATATTGTTTTATAGGAGAGGACTTGCTTGCTAGGAGGCTGTGGAAGTGACAGGGTTTTAAAGTGCTTTTATTTTTATAACATTGTATTTAGTGTTTAACAGAATGTTTGGCAATGTTAATGTTGACGTGTAATACATTTCACCTACTTTCCAATAAGTTTCTGTCCGGACTGTGATAGTGAATGTTTTGTTTTGTCAGAAACATGACTGTATAAAATGGTGTTAACTGAATAAACGTAAGTTAATCAAGTTTGAATTAAGTTTTTATTTGAGCATTTATAAATGACTTCAAATACTTTTTTTTTCTCTAAACATTTGAAAGTAAAGACAATTCTTAGTTCATACAGTAGATGTGATTATGGATGTTTTCTGGAGGGCTTTATTTACCATGAGGTTGGTAGTAGGATGGTGCTGCCTCCTTAACATTCTCTTTTGCCCCTTCCAATGTCAGTGGTACTGTTGTTCAGTTTGATCAACTAGTAGAATATTCACTAACATAACCAAGAAACATCCAAAACAGTTCCAGGTATGTATTTGGGTATGATAAACCAAAACAATCCCATGCACACAAGCCTGAACCCAATACAACCTTATAGTTGTAATTCTGCCACACAAGCCCAACCTAATGCACTTAACCACTCCCGGGCATGTCAGTCAGTCTTAATCCTTGGTGAAAGGTCAGACCTGAGCACACCTCAGTTCATTCCATAAATGCAGGTCTAGAACCCATTTCATACTTCAGGATAGGTGGAGTTCCCATAAAGACAGGTCTGGGACCAGTCTTCCCCCTGTTACTTCCAGAACATTTAAGTCATTTAGCAGACGCTCTTATCCAGAGCGACTTACAAATTGGTGAATTCACCTTCTGACATCAGTGGAACAGCCACTTTACAATAGTGCATCTAAATCATTTAAGGGGGGGGGGGGGGTGAGAAGGATTACTTTATCCTATCCTAGGTATTCCTTGAAGAGGTGGGGTTTCAGGTGTCTCCGGAAGGTGGTGATTGACTCCGCTGTCCTGGCGTCGTGAGGGAGTTTGTTCCACCATTGGGGGGCCAGAGCAGCGAACAGTTTTGACTGTTACTTCCAGAAGAGGATGTTCCACAGCAGCAGCCAGCAGGGGTAGATTGGCAGAGCCAGGAGTGGATAGACCAATGAGTCATAGAGGGCGTGGTCCAGAATGCCCTATGGGATGACGGACAGAAAAAGCATCCAACCGTCTTGCAGGGAGACGCAGTAGAGCAGAGTGCAGCCGGGCTCAGTAGCACCATGATGGCTGCAGACGGAGAGAGGGTAAAGACAATACTACAGAACTCTGGTAGGGAAACTTAACAGTGGAGCACCATGACTGTCGACAGCACTTCGACAGTGAAGGAGGGAGTGAAACATTACATGTGCACAATATCCTCGCACTCAAGGAACAGTGGAACTAACACTGCATTGTTCCCTTAGGGCTCGATTCAATCCGTAGCACAGAAGACCTGCACGACAGCGCAATATAAATGTAAAGGCAATGTTCGCAGAGACTGAGTTCACGGTAAACACTAGTTCACGGTAAACACTGCATATGTCGGCCCAATCGGAAAATAACCTTTCAATTTCAATAGCGCTACAACGCTGATCTACAGAGCTACGGATTGAATCAAGCCCTTAGACATTAAACTAGAGTGCAACATCAATGAGAAGACATACTGAGAAGTAGTACTTCTATAAGAAGCACAGGGAGAAACTTGTGGGTGAGAGTATTACTTGGGTGTGTGTGGTGTGATGAAAACAGTGATGGGCACCAGGGACAGAGCCACGATGAAGCCCAGGGAAAAGTTGATGAGGGCAGTGCAGCCCAGTAAAACAGCCAGGTATAGTAGAGCTACCAGCTTCAGCACCCTCCAGCCCTGCTCTGTGACCTGTCCTTGCCAAGAGGGAGAGAGTAGACAAAAGCCCTGTTTATACTTGGTGCTAACATTATCAATAAAGTGTAAACCGATCTGGATGGTCAAAGCCATTGAAATAATCATTATACCGGCTACTAAAATCATTGACAGTTAGCACAATACTGACTTATGGCATCAGCAACTGTCTTAAGATAAAGAAATTCATTTTATTTTTAAACAATATATGTAAAATGTGCATACAGGGAGGCACCAGCTAATCTGATGAAAATGCAGACACAATGGAGGGATAAGGGATCCATTTTAATACAATGTGTAGAAGGGTGAAATGAAAATGTAAGTGTTATCGTCGAACCACAACACAATTTGGAACATACCCCACCCATTTTTCATGCGGCTGATACGTGGTAATGTTAAATAACGGTATTGTTTTTTTTTTGGTATTGTGTTAATTAGTAATACGCTCAACCTTTACTGGTACGGCGTACCCCAACTATTTATTTTGCCGGATCGGTTTAGGCAGAGATTAGTGGCGGATAACGAGACGCGTCCAGACGGCAGTGGACGCATAAATTCAGACTACATGTGATTAGGTTACACATCTAGTTGTTTAGTAACCGCTGCGCCACTCAAAATGCCCTTCTATATTTCATTCTATGATTACACCTAGGCTTTTAAAAATTGCGTGCACACAGGGAGTCCCGTACCAGTAAGAAATGAAATCTACTTTCACCCCTGGACGCAACAAACCTTGATCAGATAGTGATCATATCACAATACTCATGTTAGAGCAAGGTGTCACTGAGGCTGGAGTTACAAAAAGGGACATGGTGAAAGGAAATAATTTACACCCGCCACAGTATCTTCAAGGTGTGTGTGATAATTGGGGGAAACCTGGCATAGATGCATATTTTTAGTGTGTGAGATAAGATAGTTATGCAGGTTGTGCAGTTTTTTTTCAACAAGCACATTGAGTAGCCAGACATAGAAAGAGTAGCCAGCCACACAGCGAAATTATTGAATACTTTGAGTTTACCTTCCAGATTGGAAAAAATTGAAAATGTATGCATTCAGTGTATTGTTTTTTGGGATATTGTCTAGGCCTATATGATCCGGAGTATTTTCTAGGTAAGAGAACATTAAACAGTTTTTAACATTTAACCTGTCTTCACTTGAGATGAAAGTATATTTCTGCAAGATATGTTGCCACAATGTTTGTTCTTCAAATTAAAACAGAAATGGAAGTAAATAACCCAAATGGTTATTTTTTTATTAAAGGTTACATTTAAAATCAAACAAATGATGAGATGAGCACTTTGACAAATGGAAAAATTGGTCTCTCAAATAAATAGAATAGATGCACAATTAAGATCTGGGTCCATACATGTTAAGAGAAGAGAAAACAACATTCATGTTAAATTCGTGTTTGCAACTCTGTGAATTGCAGTATGTCATTTATTTAAAAAAAATACTTTAACATCTGACCCACAGATTAATTTAAGAATCTTGTAAGAGTCTGCTGACATCAACAGGCTTCAAGCTTCCTTTTAAAGAGGCATTTTCTCAGCTATCTGCACTACAGGTATGATTGAAGAATGAAGGAAGTATTAATCATGGGCTTTGATACACAGAAAGCAGCAGTTGACTACTCCATTGTCAACACGTTGATTAAATCAGTAGACCTGTATCAATATCTTTGAAAATACCATAGAAGTATCATTTAGCTTTTTCAATCCGTTTTCTTGTATCATATTTTGGACCAGTGTGAGAGTGTCGCTCCACTAGCCTACCTATTGTTCCTGCAGATAATAGCCAAAAGGTCTACCAGTGTGCAACTGATGAGTCAATTACTTTAACATCACTGTCTGGCAAGTCCTGGTGGACTTCATATCAAAAATACAAATGAGAACTTTAGTTTACGTGTCCCAATGTGATATCATAGACATAACTACATTGTATGATTTTATGAATGTAAAGGATATGAGATCACCTTTATTCAGTCAGTTCCACACCATTTATAAACCAGTCAAGCTTGCTGTTCCTCAATCAAATCAGAGTAAGCCTATGCGCCAGCACTTCGTGGCTGTATACGGATTGCAAAGGAAAATAAATGAATGTGCCAGAAAACAATAGGCTGTGTAGATGACAATAGCAGTGAGGACCACAGTTTCAGTCTCGGACATAGGGAAGTGTTGCACAGCCATCTGCTGAGAGAGGATGGGGAGGGTGTACACAGCTACCCCTGTCATATGACTGATCACTACTGGAGTCAGTATAGACAGGATCCCTGGGCTGGAGGACAGAGGAGAAAGTATTCCAACCCATCCCCTCTTGGCCAATTCCAACCATCCTCCCCTCTTGTCCAGGTCTCCCTTTGGAAAAAGGTAATCTGACATCAATTGGACTACCTGGTTAAATAATGGTTCAATAAAACTAGAATCCCCAAGGTCCCAGAGGTCGATAGACACATGCAGCAGCATGATGACAGCCAGCTGGCCAAAGGCGGGCATGTAATAACCACTGGAGGCAAAGCGAGAGAGTGAGGGCATGAGAAGTAGGACTGGTGCAGATGCTCTAGGAGGTTGTTCAGCTTCCGGTATATCCCCTCCAGGAGCCTGAGGATGAGGGGGACACACAGGTTTATTTGCATGGAATTTTAAGAGTGAAAATGTCACCATAGAAATTACAAAAATGTTAAAGGTTTTCTGATCATCTGAATTGAAGCTTGGACATCAGTAGCTGACCTGCCGATGGTGGTAGTGTCGGTCTTGTACTGTGTGAAGGTGTTGATGCCCCTGACGGTAGCAGTCTCTATATGGTATCTAAGGAATGGGCCATGGTTCCCCCAGGGCCGCCCGCTGGCCTGCTTCAACACCATCATGGTCTGGGCCGCGTGGATGTAGCCCAACGTACTGTCCCAGTCATTCCTCTGTAGCTGGGCAGCCGGATAATTAAACGTGTTACTACTGGCTCGTCCTTACCTGACACAAATACAGAGGAAGGGACAAGCTGAAATGTTTGTGGTGTGCTATTATTAGACTTTAAAACAAATCAAAGTACCTCTGCAAGTATATCAAATAAATTACTCACTGAAGTAACTGCTGGCATTTGGACTTCCTCCTTACCTTGCCCTGGATGGTACACAGGTACACTATCTTCTGGCAGAAGGCTTAGAAGAGGTTGGCCAGGTCCAGGTTTGGCAGCTGGCCATTGAACCCCTCCAGAACCAGGTGCAGACTGGTGATGATGTCACTGCTCTGCTCCAGAGACAGTGCTGCCTGGATGGAGCCACCTCTCCCCTACAGCAGAGACCAGTCACCACCTGGGGGACCCATAGTGAGGCACAGTGGTGGCAGGTTTGGGGTTGATGGTACAGAGACATTTAGAATACATACAGAGTCCATAATGGTGTCTCTACGACTGGTGCATTACAGGGTTACATCATTACAGAGATGCAGGTACTGACCATTGGTGTTGGTGTGGTGGTATCCCTCGAGCCAGGCCTGCATGCCGATCAGGTCATGTTCACCAGAAAGGTATCCTTAGCCCCAGTGGATCTGACCGAATCATTGACTGATTAATTAAAGAAAGGAGGTAGGAGTGTATTCTTGTGTGGTGCTTCTCTAATGGTCTGTGTAAGTAGTATGCTTACTCCTGAAGTACTGGGCAAGGCCCAGCCTGATTGTCGTTGTTTCCCTCACCACAGGGGGCGCCCAGCACCAGTATGAGGGGCTCTGAGGGCCCACAGGATCCCATAAATGTTAGTGCCATGCACCATCTGACCGAGACTGACAGACAAACAGAGAAAAGGATGAGTGAGAGAAAGAGAAGAAATTAAAGCCTGAGAGGAAAGAATGCATCTGTGTGAAAGTGTGCGCGCACTGGGATCAAATTAAATGCATGTTTAGACATCTTTGTCTTAGCATACACTCGCATATCTCTCTTTGTTTTCATCGGGGAGGGGAAGTTTGCAGGTGAAGCTCTGAGTAAACACTTCCAGCCCTTGAGACTGCATAGTATTCACCAGCCAATCCACTGGCATCCCACTACAGAGAAGAGAGGAGAGAAATGCAGAAAGAATATTATGGGAGAGGATAAGGGGATTATATCATTCTTACAGCTGGAATTGTGATAGGTAAATTAAGCACTGAACGTCAAAATTGGGGTTAGTGATAGGAAGGGCAGATCATTTTTCCTGACACTAGAGATATGCTATAGAAAAAAGCCTTATCAGGCTGACTCACCCTACTTTTATAGGGGACAATTTAAATGATACCCTACAAAGTGGATTGGGTACATCAAGAGGATGCCCAGTTCCATTCCATTCCCCAACGGATTCTCTCTCAGGATTCTACAAGGACTCACCACATTGGTGTATTTAAACAGGTGAGAAAGGTCGGTCAGGGCTCGCATTTGGTTTGGGTCAGACAGCAGTCCCATATTGTTGCCTTGTACCACTCACACTGGCTCAGCTGGACCCTAGGAAACTAAGACTCACACAATAATATTCAATAATGTGTTCGCTTTAGCGCTAAACGCCGTTAACCTAGCGAGCGAACGTACCTGCTAACCCAATATTGATTTGGAAGATGTGTTAGCTGGCGTCATAGAACCAGCTACGTTGAACGCGCAAATACCGAAACGGTATTTATTTTCAACCAAACAATGCGTCTTAATACCTTTACAAATGCGTAGTTGTAAGCCAGAGCCTACCTCCCTGGCACAGTAAGGGTAGCACCCAAGATGACAGGTGCAGCTCGGCCATACTGCGCAACATGTTCTTCCTAGTTTCTTACCGGACTATTGTGTGACGGACCAACTCAACTCTCGATTTAGCAAAAAACACACTTTACATGTTACGTTTATATTTTGTTCAGTATACATACATATCACAGTATTGCCATTTATGACTGGCTCTCCCTGATGGTTTGGAAGATGACCTTAAAGTTTCACAGAAATCTATTTCAAAACATGGTTCAGGTGATGCCACAAATCATTAGTTTTATTTTTGCTGATTGATTTATCTGATGTAGACCCTTATCTACGGCTCTGTCAACCAATCATTCTCAGTCAAGTTTACGGATCATTCAAAACACAGACAGAACACATCAATGGGTTTAGATTTCATTTTTTAATAAAGCATTTCATACAAAAGCATAACACCATTGCACAATAAAAAATAAACAAAAGTTTGTTCCTCTACCTTACCCTGCCTTTCACTCAGACCAATCTACCCCAAAGTCCAAGATACATCACTCTCCAGTCAGCGCAGACACCTCCTGTAGATGCTGCCTCACCACCTCGTCCAACACTTTGCTGACGCCCTTACAGGCCGTCATTGCCGCCTCCATCAGTGTCTCTAGGTGGTCCTGGTGGAGTCGGGCGTCCATCTGTAGCAGGGCAATGTGCCCGCCACGAGGCAACAATGCCAGGGCCAGTGATGTGCCCCCTCCACTCTCTTCAGCATGGCACAGGTCTGCCAATGGGGTCTCATCCACAAAGCCTGCAGTGCAGGCACACACATAGTCACGCATGGGGATGCCCGCATCGACTACTGCCAGAGTAGCGGCGTTCACACACGCGCTGTAGTTCCCTCCATCTGACTGCAAGATCTGAGAGGTAAGAGGGAGTGTGAAATGTTTCAATTCAAGTTGGGTTGTTTTTTAAACCCCATGTTTCAGGGTTCAAATTGATGAAGAAATCTCTATACCCGAGAATATGAAACTAACCAAACAAAACTTAAAATTGGTACCAAATCCCAAAGACAGGATATACAACCACTTTAATTTCACCATTTTATGAATAGCATCATACTCCACCACAACCCATTTTATAGTTCATTCATATCTGAAATAGTGTGGTACCTTGACATAAATGTCTATTTGAGAGCGTGGGTACAGATTAGTCAACACTGCTGCCTCGAAAGTCTGCTTGAGGTGAAGGCTCATCTCTGTGGACTTGCGATCCCCGTGGGGTCTTCTCTTCCTCTCCGCTGTACTGAAGGTAGCCATGCTGTATTGGCAGTTGATGACAGCACGGTCATGGAGGGTCTTGCTGCGGGAGCCTCGCACCTGGAGAACAGAGTACATTTGATTTTCAATGCGCTCCTCTCGAACCCCCTAACTGCAGTCTCACTGATTCTTCAGGTATTGCGCCAACTGTTCCTTCTCAATCACTGCTTGGTGGCAGCAGTAATACACCCTCACGTTACCTTGGGCCATAGGTGGGAAAGTGTAGTCTCCCTGTGTATACTACCACATCTACTAAGAGGTCTGGACCCGAGGCACAGGTGGAAGTGTGCAGGGTGGCTAGTTTAGCTCTCTAGACTAGAACCAAGGGGCTGAACACATTAACGTTAGCTATGTTGGAAAAATTACAAGTTGGATAAACAAACTGATCTGAAATGCTAGCCGAGCTGAAGCAATTTCCATAGCTAATTAATCTCAGTTGTATGTTAGCTAGCGTGTTATCTATGTAACGTTAGCTAACAAGGTATCTTGCTAACACGCTATTTTAGCAGGAAACTTACTTCATGAGGACCATACACAACTGCCAGCGCTTTGGTATTTCCCTGTTCTATGTAAGCAGACCCGTCAGCTTGGGCAAATACACCCATACGAGCTTGTACTTTCCGCAGTTCAGCAGCTTTTCTTCCATCAAGACGATATCCTTGATCTGACAATAACTCCAGGCCTGCCATATTTCAACGTTTGAACTGGCGATTCAAAAAAAAAAAAAACTACGCACGTGTGTTATACACTACATTACCCACACGTCCACTGGAGTAGATACGGTGGCTTTAGGCAACCGAAATAGTGATGTACAGTTCGCGAACGAATCTTTTCACTGACTCAATTTTTCGTTTTTCTGAGTGACTCATTCATTTCAGTCGTTCGTTTGACCTACTAGTGCTGGTTGTAATGAGACAAACAGCAGGATTAATACACGCTCCTACGGCTCTGCGGCCCCAGAGAAATGCTCCAACCACTAACTGTTTGTCATATGAGCGCAGTAAAATAGATCATGAAATAAGCATAGAGAAGAACAATACATGTTTAGAACGGATAATTATTCACATGATGCAAGAATGAGTGCAATTAATTGATTATTGAATGTTATGGATACAGCTTTGTACAACCAAAACATGCACAGCCTCTGCTCAAATTACTCGAACTCGAGAACGATTCGTTTGGGACTGTGCTTTATCACCCTCACAACAAGCAATGCATTCCGCCAAGAGTTGTTCACAATATATTTTTGTTGCGCCACAACTAGACCTCGTTTCAAATGTATCAATAAATAATATTATTTGTATGCCTAGCAATCAACACATGTACATTGTTTAAAGCACACGTTGACATGTCTTGTCACAAATGATAGCTCCAATATTCCCCCTATGGTCATCGACTCGAGTTTTCAGTTCATCTTTCGCTGATAAGGGGGGAGGGGGGTAAAAAGAGCCGAACTTCCCATCACTAACCTATAACTAAACCAAATACCGTGTGGCGACCTATCCAAAGACATTTAAAGTAGTGATTAACTTTTTATTAACCAAATCTCTGTTTGATGTAAATTGCATGGAAATATAACCATTTTCCATTCACTCTTTTACGAGCATGCGCGTGCGTTCGCATTTGTCGTATCACCACAAGCTCGTACTCATAAGTATCGCTTGAGTCCAACAACATGGAATAAGGTTGTGGATAAAGTAATACACCATTTCATGTGTACAACCTCTATAGACCTGCATCACTGTACAGAGAGCATTGCTATTTACAAAATGACATTTGTGTGTCTTTGTGTTTATCCATGGCCCTCTAGCCGAATATGTACTTGTAGCTATTTCCTGCAGTCAAAATACCCAGTGTCCTCATGGGTGTAATGTTATTTTTCATAATTAATAAACATCATGTTTTTTACATAAAATTGTGTTTGTTATAATTCGTATGTGCTGTATATAAAGTGTCACATTTGGATGCAAACTCAAATTGGAATACGCTCTGTATCTATGGTACCAGTCTCCTTTTTTAAGCCCATAACCATGTGTGTGACGTAAATAGTTTTGTTTCAAAGTAGATTTGTTTAAGACCAAGAAACACTGTGACCCTGATTTAGCCCGTAGCAGTAAAAGCTTTTAAGGAGCCTAAAGTTACCGTACGTTAATACTTAAGGTTCAAGGACCTTATTTTCAGAGGTAGACTGGCTATGGCAGCCAAAACAGCCAAATACTCCATACAAACGTGAGTAGATCCTCAATTGCAATGTGGTTCTAGAAACGTAAAGCCTTTTACTTTCATATCACATCAAAATAATTTTACAAACGCTAAATATACACTAACTGTACAGTTTTACCCGGCTTTATCAGTTGCAGCAGTGTTTTTCCTCAGTGACAATACGTTTCTGGCGGCCTTCCGTTACGTACAGGTGTTCGAAAACATGCTAGATAGCTGATTAGCACAGGCTGTAACATGGATATGGCCGTGTGGGAACACTAACCCTATTAAAAGGTGTGTATCAATTATCCCCCCCCCCTCCCTCGCTGATACGTATTATGCTAACAAAAAATGTACCGCAAGCGATGTGTGTTAATGTTCAGACTGAGCGTTAATTAAACTCCCCCGTACAGAAGACGCCCTTGTTCAATAAATTGACTAATGTAATAGAACTGAGAGTCACGGTGGAGGGCAAGTGGCTCCCATAATGAAGCAGAAGGAGCAATGAGAAAGTATATTGCTGGTGCGGTAGGTTTCACAAAAGCAAGTGAAATCTAAAGGAAAAAAATGTCTGGACACTTATAACATTACATTTACATAAGAACAGAATTGGTACAAAATAAAAGTGAACCACCCATTTAAGACTTTTGACATAATGATTTTGGAATGACAGTCACAGGGAAGAGGGTTTAAGGTCCGTTCAGGGTAACTCCTAATTAAACTACATTGGTGTCAGGAGTAGGATATCACATCCCTGACGAGTTTTAGGCACATTTCATTTGAGGCAAACTGCCATTTTCTTCATTTATAGCAGTCTACTAGTATATCAGACCTATTCTTACTATATTGAACCGCTTCAGCTTCTTATCAGCTTGGATTCCACATTTAACACATCTCCCACTGCCATACAAATATTTTAAGACAGCTAAGAAAAACACATTTTCTTCAGGAAATGTAATCATTTGTGAATCGTAAACAGTCAAATATTGATGGAATTTCCTGAATGACTTAATTTATAGCCAAACTCATTGAAATGATTGCTGTTGTAATGCCAAAGCCATCTCATTTGACTGGGAAATTATGAAATTCTTTAACTGAGAGAAGTGGACATGCCAAACAAAACCTATGACATATGCGAAAGTGATCAATTTTTTTTTTAACAAGTACATGAATATTTCAGTCATGATGTGTGATGAAGCCTGGTCTCTCTCTTGGATGTTATCCTGCTTTATATAGTTTGACAAATAGAAGGCCCACACATGAACACTCCTAGAGCAGTATGCCGTTATTTACAAGATTACAAAAAAAAAAAAAACTTTCCAAACGTAGACACTTTAAAAAATAAAATGTATTAGCATCTCTAATGTGTATAAATAAAAACATATGAAACAATGCATATACTTATAATGTAATGAGCTGAACAATGACTGGATTATATGTGATACAAAGGTCAAGGAGCAGTCTTGTTTTTTTGCCAGTGTATGTCTGTGAGAAAAAAAACTAATGTACCTTAATCAAGCATTTCAAACTATGCATACCTATAAGTTGCAACACTACATTCTGTCATAAGAATGAAACAAACAAGGAAAGGAGGGAAGTCAAGAACAGCAATAGGGAAAAACGTGGGGGAAAAAATTGTTTCGCAATCCCTTTTGAGGAGTTTGCAAGACTGCTTAGCATCAATATATTGTTATGAGGTGTGTACTGGTTTTTACTAACAATGTTGAGGCAAAAGCCACAACACAATACACACAACTGATCAAGTTAAAGAACGCACCTCAAAAGGACTTGATTTCACTTTAACGCATCAGGAGCCCCGCAGCTCCACAAATTCAATTAAAAAAGTGTCCTTTTTTATTAGCGGACCTGAAATCTTAGGGAACAAAAAACCTTCAGTTTTAATCCATGTATTAAAATGTTAAATAAAAAGGAGAATACAAATTCAACATTTTCTAGAATTTCTCTGACCGCTGTTTTGTTATGTTCTGTTTGTAGTTGGGTTCGCCATTCCCTGCAATGACTTCCCCGTTACTGGGCTAGAATACCAATAGGCCAGAGAATGGACTCTGTGGGGCCGTTGGAAATGGTCTAAAGGGTTTTACAGACAAAGGCAAAGAAAGGGACTACTCTTCCTCTGTCACCCAATTAGTTGTATTTTGGTCATGCTCTTAGTACTCAATGGTGTTTAATGCGTCTTAGTGACAAAATATACAAAAAGGACAAATACTATTTCTGAAAGCTGGCCAAAACATTATCCTAGTAGAAGGTGAGAATCATTTTCTATTGAAAAGCATCAGATTTGTAACAGACCATAAAATCGAAACTGTTGACGACTGGAGGCACTGTCCTACAAAACCACACAACCATGTGTGATACTGCCACAGACAAGTCGGTTTGAAGTTACACTGTGTGGACTTATATGAAATTGGCCTCTCTCGTATAGTTACCCTCTGGTTTTCCTCCTAAATCGAAAAATATCACATCTGTAAAGGGGAGCACAACATCCAAGACAACAACTGCTTCAAAGTTCAAAAACAGAGTGGGTAGAGGGGATTAAAAAAAAGAGGTGGTGTGTCTGCTTTAATACGCAGGTATGTGTGACAGTAAAGGTGTTATCATTGGCACCCAAGGATCATGGCGACCTCATTCAGCCTTGTGGAATGAAGGAACTACATAGTAATAGTTGAACAATGGTCTCTGCTCCAACCCCAAGTCTTTAGAAGAGTGCAAAGATCCCCTTATTTTTCATGTGTGTTTTAGCCCTGATATATCCACGTGTGCACGTCCTAAAACTCAGAAAACTCCTTAGCGCATTTTTCCGTTACGGAAACGCGGATCTCCTCCTCCTCGTAGTCGTCGAAGTTGCTCGTGTCGCCAGCGCCTCGACACTTTGGTATGAACGGGGCTTCCACCTGACAACACAGAGAGCAGGATAACCAGGAGCGGAGTTAGTGTGCCTTAAGAGGAGACCAAGCTAGTACTTCAATGAGATTCTCATACTGCAAGAATTTCCAGATGCCGAGGTAATACGTCCTGTCAGCAAAATGCATTATGAAGTAATTCTAGTAAGTCAAATAGAAAACATTATGACACCATATAAAGACGGTTGTTGTAAGATGATAATACTCAGGAAAAGCACTACTGGACACTAATAAAATACAGAGGCCTTGTCTGAATACCTGTACTTGTGTTAGGATTTTTGGCGATGCAAAAATATAAAGTTTTATAGAATGTGACATTTTAAAAATGTAGTATACTTTAAATCCCAGGATGTCATACTCATTTCGGCGTTTCATTTAGAATTCACTGCACACTATTGAGGAAGAGAGTAAATCTTTTCAGACCCACGTCTGTTTGACAACAGCTAATAATCAGAATAGGGGACAGGCTCTGCAGAAATGTACGAATGGCATGGAACAAGAGAGATTGTGCATGTAGATTACGCCTTCTCAGTATGGCTGAGTAGTAATGTTGATATTTGTTGCTGAAATAGTATGTAGTATGATTAATACACAGTATGTCGTGTTAGTAATTAGTAGGTAAGAATTTGGCCAATGCGTTTCATAAAAGTTAGGTGCTATAAAGAGCAATTCAACTTCGCATTGATTGTCCTCATCCTCCGACACCGCCTTGTATGTACCTTCCTCTCGTAGATGGCAATCCAGTCCGTTGTAGCGAACCACTTGTGTCCTTTGATGTCGTTGACGCCGTTCTTCAGGTTGCCATAGCGTTTGGTCAGGTCCACCTGCAGCAGGTTCCTCAGCAGGTCCTTCAGGTCAGAGCTGAAGTGGGATGGGAAGCGGACCTACAGGGGGGACACACAGAGATTTGTCTAAATGGTCATGTATTGAGAAATGTTAATTTGCTCCTAGTTGGAACTGTATAGTAAGTGATTAAAGACAGAAGAGGCTAAGCCAAAAGCAAGCCAAGCATTCATTGGGCAGTTAAAACCTACTGAGTTAAACTTACTCCATGAGAACATAACAGGTGTTCAAAATGTGTTAAAACTAGAGGTTAAATAGGTAGGCCATTTCAGACATGCTTAATGTAAAAATGGACTAGTCCATACCTTTCCAGACACAATCTTCTCATAGATCTGAATAGGCTGGTCAGCGAAGAAGGGAGGGTATCCAGCAGCCATCTCATATATAAGGACCCCCAAGGCCCACCAGTCCACTGCTTTGTTGTAGCCCTACACAAATGTAGTTCACATGCACATATGTAATCTAAATTCATGGCAACAAACTAATGTTCCATGTATTCAAATGTAGTAATTTAATGCACTGTGTGTGTATGAGAGAGAGACACAAACAGGACTCTCACCTTGCTGAGGATGATCTCGGGCGCCAGGTACTCTGGAGTTCCACACAACGTCCAGGTTCTGCCTTTTACCCTCTTGGCAAATCCAAAGTCTGTCACCTGACCACCAAGAACACGTACAGTCGGTAAAGCAACTTAGCAGAGAAAACATAACCCACCATTTCTGTACAGCACTTTGATATATCAGCTGATGTAAGAAGGGCTTTAGAAATACATTTGATTTGACATTGCAGTATACGCCATAGGCAGTGATGTGTCACGCACAGTGCTCCAGTTGGGCCGGTGCTCACCGGTACACAGTACTGGCACCTCAAATGTTCTACTGCTCGAGAACAAGGATGCAAACTGGCGAGGGCCCAAAATGGTAACACAAAAATTCACTTGGAAACATGAAAAATCTGTGTGAGGAGCAAGAAAATTGGCTTATTTTCAGATAATAACAAGTAATAAATACACATTTGAATAATCACAACACTCCTAACTTTACAAACCACAATAGACAGAGAAAATTGTGTCCTGGGGTAGGGGGGAGTTGGGCTCTTCGGTCTGGTTTATGGTTGATTATGACAGGTAATGATAATCTGCCTCCCCAGATAGCTATCTAAAATCTATTTTCCTTGCCAAATTCTGCTCTTGGTTTAGCTTTTCCAGGTTTCAGAATTCTCTCTCAAAATCACCCTTTTATTGATAGAAAACCAACAAAATGTTATGTTCTAAGTCCACAACAATGCTTAACACAGGAGACCACATTTGAGGTCAAAAAAAGTATTAATCTATGCGGGAGAGTGTAGTTGCCCTTTAATTCAATTGTGCACCAGCAAGAGCCTATTGTGTTCGGCTAGTAGCAGTGTTTCTGTAGCGGTGTTTCATGTGAACCTGATTGGTACAAAGTTATCATATCATTCTGCCAGCCAGGTAAGCCTACTTTGCAGACATTTGTTGTTTCAGCATACTAACCTTTAGAAATGTTTCAGCATACTAACTGGCTACACAACACACACAGAAGTTTTACTACTTCAGGACGTTGCAGGAAATACATATCACTGATGCATTATTTTCAGGAATTATGAGTTCAATACCTTTAACTTCCTGTGCTCAGTCAATGATTTCAATATGAGACACAGTCCCCTTCCCCTTTTTCTCTTCGGATCTACACGATTCACTCGGATGGGCTATTTTGAGATCAAAACGCTGAATATCGCCAAAAAGCGACAGGTTTGCATCCCTGTCAGTAGGCCTACCGGCATCCCTTGTGCAACATTGGCTCTAAAATAAGAACCCTGGTGCTGTACAATGAAAATGATCCACTTGAAGCACTGGTCACGCATACCTGGATGTAGCCATGCTGATCGATTAGAAGGTTCTCAGGCTTCAGATCTCTGTAGATAAGGTCTAGTGAATGGAGGTACTCAAATGTCAGCACTATCTGGGCCGCGTAAAACCGTGCGTGGGGTTCACTGTGAAGGAAAAGTAGGAGAATCTGTTTAACTGATCACGTAGTAAGCACAAAAATGTCATTGGAGTTGTAATTAACTACCAGCTATATGAGCACTGAATTTAAAATAAACACACAGACCTCCCTCTGTATTTATGTGGACAGTGAAGCGAAAACATTTAATGCACTGTATCTAGTCCCCCCCCATTTGAAGACGTCATAAGTATTTGGATTTCTGTTGTAGTGTATTCTGTTGGTACAAAAGTTACAAAAAAAGGTACGAAAGTTGACTATTTGGTCCCATATTCCCAGCATGCAATGACTACGTCAAGGTTGTGACTCTACAAACTTGTTGGATGCATTTGCAGGATTGTGTCGTGTGGTAGGTAGCCTGGTAGGTAGGAGCGTTGGGCCGGTAACCGAAAGATTGCCGGCACCTCTCTGACTCAGAGGAGTTGGGTTAAATGCGGAAGACACATTTATGTTGAATACATTCTGTTGTACAACTGGTATCCCCTTTCCCAATCGAAATGAATGAGAAATAACGTATTGTGTCATTTTGGAGTCATTTTAATTGTAAATAAGAATAGAATATGTTTCTGAACACTTCTACAATACTGTGGATGCTACCATGATTACGGATAATCATTGCGTTACAGCTTTATTTAAAATAAACGTAACTCCAAAATAACACGTTATTTATAATTCATTTCTGTTGGGCACAAAATAATCTGAAACACAACCAAAACAAACTGAAAACGCATCCAACAACATTGTTGATTCACGTGATGTAGTCGTGATGTAGTCATTGCGTGCTGGGAATATGGGACCAAATACTCAACTTTTAAACCTGAATTTTCTAAATACTTCCAACAACCTTCAAAATGGAGAGACTAGATACATAAAGTGCATTCAAGTCTAAATTGGGAAAACATATGTATGAAAATACCCTCAAATAAAAGGGGACATTCTGTACTGTCACCTCAGAACTTTTGATCTGAAATCTAATTCTGGAGAACAAAGCCAAATTAAAATATTGTAAATTCACTGTCCCCAAAAAAATACATAGATGAAAGTAGGTATAAAAAAAAAAGTTGCCCAAAACAATTTAATCAACAAATGGAAAATCTATGAAAAACTTATAATCAACCAGATATTGTATTGGCGAGCAGAACGTTCAGACAGACACTCACCTGAACCTTCCGATTCGTCTTAGATGTGAAAACATCTCTCCTCCTGGAACATACTCCATCACCATGTACAAATTGGAGTTGTCCTGTGGAGGGACACAGACCGACATAAACAAATCCAGTCAGATACTGAGGAAACTGAATAATAAAAAGGCCATATGTATGAAGCGTCTCAGTGCTGGGATCAGCCCCCCGCCCCCATTTAAATCAAATTCATTATGATCAAAAGGAAAAACGAGCCCTAAATCAGCACTCCTAGTTTGAGACGCTTGATTCATAGCCTCTGATCTCAATGGCCAGATTAAAAACACTGTATGCAGAAGGGGAAAAAAATGAACTGTACCTTGAAGGCATAATCAAGTCTGACGAGGAAGGGAAAAGACACGGCCTGCAATATTCTCTTCTCATTTAACGTGTGTTCTATTTGCTTGAGTTTCACCACCTACCAGAAAGAAGTGATCATCAGACAACAGTCTTGACCGACAGTTCAATTACAGTTTAATGATGGCATGACAAAGTTGTAGAGTTTTTTTTTTTTTTTTTTTTTTGGGGGGGGGGGGGGCAGGACATCTTTCGGCTCGTAATTACCACCAGACTGAGGTAGCAGACCATTTATGTTAGCTCGCGAGATCAGGAGGCTTATGTGGCTAGGACAGCTTTTAGATTGCATTCCAGGAATCACATTTTTGTCACTCGCGCCAAATACAACAGCTGTAGAAATGCTTACTTACGAGCCCTTAACCAACAACGCAGTTAAAAAAAAGAGTAATGAAAATATTTGCTAAATAAAAAAAATATGTTTCAATAACGAGGCTATATACATGGGGTACCGGTAGCGAGTCAATGTGTGGGGTAACAGGTTAGTCGAGGTAATTTGTACATAGGGGTAAAGTGACTATGCATAACAGCGAGCAGCAGCAGTGTAAAATTAAAGGGGAGGGGGGCCTGACAATTTTTTGTCCCTTCCTCTGACACCAACTAGTATATAGGTCCTGGGTGGCAGGAAGCTTGGCGCTAGCGATGTACTGGGCCATACGCAATACCCTCTGTAACGCCTTGGGGTAGGATGCCAACCAGTTGCCATACCAGGCGGTGATGCAACTGGTCAGGATGCTCTCGATGGTGCAGCCGTAGAACTTTGATGATCTGGGGACTCATGCCAAATCTTTTCAGTCTCCTGAGGGGGAAAAGGTGTTGTCATGCCCTCTTCACAACTGTCTTGGTATGTTTGGACCAGGATAGTTTGTGGGTGATGTGGACACCAAGGAGCTTGAAACTCGCGACCCGCTCCACTACAGCCCCGTCAATGTTCAGCCCTCATTTACCTGTAGTCCACGATCAGCGCCTTTGTCTTGCTCACATTGAGGGAGAGGTTGGAAAGAGACTATGGTATTATAATCCAGACACTAACAGGTCCGATCATATCCGTGCATGTGATGGGAGGAACCACTGGCAGACATTACTGCCGGCCGGCCGGGACTAACATTATACAATCATACTTATGTTATGCCACCAGATAACATCTACAGCAGTGGTATTCAAAGTTGGTGTCGCAACCTTGCAATGGCGCTGCACAATAAAAAATTACAAATATTTGAGTACATGTTATTGTATGGAACAAGTCACAACATACATTTGAGAAAGATAATTCAAATAAATACATTTACTCAATGAAAATTGTATTTGTTTTCTTTTAGTTTTGATAAGAGATGAAAATGTAATGAATCAAAAAGGTATTTGTTGATGTAAAAATCAAAATGTACCGATTTTTACGGTCGTGTCATTAGATTTGGGTTGGGGTCGCGAGAACTTCTGGGGGGAAAAAAATGGGTCCCGCTGGAAAAGTTTGAATACGACTGATCTACAGTGTTATTTAATTCTTGCCCCATTTTTTGTTAGATATTATTTTATTGGTGAGTGGAATTGCACATTATCCTTACTGTATTTTTGATGCTTTATTTAGACGGGTACAAACAGCTGGGATGAGAGTAAGGAGGTAGACAGGGTTGAACCCAGGTCTTCGGTGGGGAGGCATGCATGTGCTTGCTGCCTGGAGTGATACCCACTCGACCAAGGCTTTGCACTTGTTGCCCCGTTTGATGCCCTAAAATAGCATCTCTTCATCCTCTTCCCATAGCAAGGCGATACATTGCCTTGTCAGCTCATACATGGGTTACCCGTCCTTGAAAAGGCCAGCTGTTTTCCACTGGGCACCAACCTTTTGCTTGTCCAGTATTTTCATGGCGAAGAACTGCTCGGTTCCTTTATGTTTGACCAGCATGACTCTTCCAAATGAGCCTGTACCCAGGGTCTTTAGCCTGTCAAAGTCATCTAGGCCCGTCGTGGTCTAGAATGGGGTCACACAAAACACAGGGTGTGGATTACCTAATGGATATACCACAGCAGCAGTCCCAGGTTTTACTCAGTTCAACTTAGATATTCCCCACATCCACGTATCCTTTTCTATACACATTGGTGAAGGACTTTGGACCTTCTCCCCAATTCGGTTGGGAAGAAGGCAAAGAGATAGGATGTGAGGAATCACAGAAAGAATAAATGAGAGTCCCCAAACCCTGGATTTGTATCTCCAACCTTAAGAGCATTGAAAACATCTCACCTGTGGTGGACATTCCCATTTCCGTAAGAAGTCTTCTTTGGCTTTGGCTAGGAACTCTTTCACTGTATGGAAGAAAGATATACACAGGCACAATTAGCTAACAGGAAGGAATTGTCTGTCAACGCATGATGCATTCCTATTTATTGACCTGGGATTTGATTTGCATGGAGTGGGCAACAAAGTACAAAGGAAATCTTAATGGAATCTGATGTGGAAATTCTTGAACAGTGACCGGGTATCAATTGTAACAAAATCAGTATGAAATGGAATTCAATGGAGACAAAGACTGGTAAGGTCTAACTAACCAAACTCCTATCTGCATTTTACATCCACACAATGCATGTCTGGAGAAAGGTTGGGGGGGGGGGGGACGACAACATCAAAACGTTTTTTCTAGTGATACAAAAAAAAACACACCAACCAAGACGGGCAGTCTAAGTAAGAAGTGATGCCAAGAGTTCCATTTGTATTTTTATAAATAGATAGGGGGGGGGATGTACGAATTCACTAAGACAGGTGAAGAGGCTGGGCTCTCTCGAAGCATGCAGAATTCTTGTGCATCACTTTCTTTCTGCACCGACGGTGCATTAGGGCCCAATACTGTTCACGGGAAGGCTTTAACACTCAGAGTATTATATACAGAATGGTTTTTGACGAACAAGGACAAACCAAAACACATGGAAGAACACAGCAGACAGGAGATATCCAGAATGACAGAATGCAGATGACAAAAACACAGAGGGTTAGGTAATGGTTTTGGCAGAACCTAAATGGAAGCATATACTGAACCACTACTACAAGCCAAGCTTGGGTTCATTTACAATAGAATCAACGCGTGCAAGGTTTCGGACTTCTGTCATTTTGGGAATCTAGTGGAAGAATGGGCATACCAAATGTCTCTATAGATCACCCAAGGATTTGCAGGAGCAATGTGGAAGGGATGATGTGGAAGAAAGAGAGAGAGAGAGAGAGTGCATAAATCTAACAAGTATATCAGATCAACAAACATGGACCACATGCAGTGAAGAACAATAGAAGATGACAACAAAGGAAAGAAAAAGACAGTATTAGAGACAGAGAGAAAGAGTTGTCATTCTTCTTCTGGAAATCAGTTTGGCAAAGAAACACAAGATGACTAATTACAATGTTTGTTAATGACTCCTGTGGGTAAGAAAGTTTAAACAAGACATGACTAGGATGGCAAATTATGTACAAATACAAAGATGTAGCAAACAGAAAAAGGCTTCAATAATCGTGCAGTTCTTTTTATATAGGCTACAGTGTGTTGAACCACTAAAAATCCCACATTACCCTGGCCTGACAAGTAGACTATGCTGTATATGATAAAACACATATTTAAAAAATTAACACATTTACATAAGTATTCAGACCCTTTACTCAGTACATTGTTGAAGCACCTTTGGCAACGGTTACAGCCTCAAGTCTTCTTGGCACACCTGTACCTGGGGAGTTTTCCCCCATTCTTCTCTGCAGTTCCTCTCAAGCTCTGTCAGATTGGATGGGGAGCGTTGCTGCACAGCTATTTTCAGGTCTCTCCAGAGACTTGTCCCAAAGCCACTCCTGAGTTGTCTTGGCTGTGTGCTTAGGGTCTTTGTCCTGTTGGAAGGTGAACCTTTGCCACCCCAGTCGGAGGTCCTGAGCGCTCTGCAGCAAGTTTTCATCAAGGACCTCTCTGTACATCATTCCCTCGATCCCGACTTGTCTCCCAGTTACTTCCGCTGAAAAACTTTTGGTACCCTTCCCCAGATCTGTGGCTCGACATAATCCTGTCTCTGAGCTCTACGGACAATTCCTTCGACCTCATGGCTTGGTTTTTGCTCTGACATGCACTGTCAACTGTGGAACCCTATATAGACAGGTGTGCACATTTCCAAATAATGTCCAATCAATTGAATTTTCCACAGGTGGACTCCAATCAAGTTGTAGAAACATCTCAAGGATGACCAATGGAAACTGGATGCACCTGAGCTCAATTTCAAGTCTCATAGCAATGAGTCTGAATACTTATGTAAATAAGGTGTTTTTTTATTTTTAATATATTTGAAAAATTCTACAAAACCTGTTTTCACTTTGTCATTATGAGGTAGTGTGTTTGAATTGAGGATTTTTTATTTGTTTAATACGTTACAGCCTTATTCTAAAATGTAACAAAATGTGGAAAAAGTCAAGGGGTCTCAATACTTTCCGAATGCACTGTATGACCACCTAGCTAATGGAAATGTTTACATAATCAGAGCTGGTTATGGTTAACTGTACTGAATGTGATCACTTTTAAAGACATAAGCTAGGTGTCCATTGTACAGTCGAATAATATACACCTCAGTACAGTTTAGAGATGAGCACCACGAAGTTAATATTTTTAGAACATGGTTGGCTAATGCAAGATTTTCCTTTATTTTTTTTATGTGCCTAACATGTTTAACAACATGGAAGGTTGATATGGAACAGTGAAACAAGGCTCAGAATTCAGTGTCAGAATTAGCCTACCTCCCTCCCTGTCAAACTGAGAGCCAAACAAAGAGCTATTATCAGGAACCAGGTTGCCAGACCTGTAAACAGCAACAGGGCAGACAAATCTGTAGCAGCAGCAGAGGGCACTGTGGCTTAGACAGGTTTAACACCAGAAGGTTGAGAGACTGGGGCTCATGTTATGTCAAAACAGACAGGAAAACAGACAGCACAGCACAGGCTTTTGGTTGCACCGATCAGATCAAAGAACACCGCTTGCTTCCTGAAACTGGGAAAATACCTGTGGCTGACCAGGTCCCTGTGCCTCTGCCTGGTCTCTTCCAACACTTCAGTAAATGTCATATGAACAGATTAACAGCATTGGAAAGTGATAAAGCTTTTAAAATGACCTAGATACATTACTACCTACCATAAATGTTCAAATTTGTCCGTACATTTTTATCAAAAGTGAAGTAGATGGAACAGCATATGCACACTCACAAGCCAGGGGCATTTCCCAGACTAACTCGCGTTAGATAAGTTTGCAAGCAGTTCACACACATTCAGATCTGGACACAAACCAATGTGTCAATATTCCTGACTGTATAGGACTTCATGGGTAAACATTTCAAAATGTATCAAGTCATGCAGTGCATTGATTATCAGCATACATATGTCAAAGTGTACCAATGCAAATTAATACAGTCCCAGGGCTAGTTGCGTCAAAGCTTGTAATTCCCCTTATCCTCTTACGAAGGTCTGGTGACAAGCTGTCCCAGTCAATGACAAACTGTGCTGTATGTGTGTGCATGTAGAACTGCACATCACTAAGATTAAACAGACTCTAAACCAAAATGACTTGAGATAAATCACTTGGGAAGGTTGCATTACGGGCCTGGTTTTATGAATGGCAAGTGGGCATTTGTCATTTCTTCACCATATTTGGTCACTATTTAGAGGAGCGCTAGAGAGTACTGTAGAGGGAAAGCTGTATATATATATATATATATACAGCGCCTAAAGACTGATGTGGAGGCAGTCTGATAATTGAAACCCCATACTTATTAAACGACTTATCCTTAGGTGTGATTAATCTAACATGACAATTATAAATAGTTTAAGAGTGGAGTGAACGATCTATCACACTTGTAAGATTACAAATTAGCTAGCTAAAACAACTCGAATCTACAAACGCAATGTCAAAACAACAGGCCTCATAGGCTATGAGACCAACACACGTCAGATAGTCTAGCCTTTGCTATGTTACAGTACCGTAGCTGGCATTGAACATTACTCTGGCTTGGTGAGGTCTCACGGGCCTGGCGGTGGCTCACTAACGCTGATATACAGCTAGCTCTCACTGACGTTAGCTAGGTAGACAACATCATAGCGAAAGTGCTAAAACAACCCGCTAGCTAGCTCATATTAATGGCTAGCTAGGCCTCTGGACCAGGTTGTAACTATTTAGTTATGCATCCCTTGTACTGGTGAGCTAGCTGGGATTAATTCACAAACCAATTACTATAAATGATCGTCGATAGCAAAATATAGGGGCGAGGGTGTAATTCATGTAAATGTTTACAACATCGGGGATACATTTGCGTGTGCGCCCTCCCGATCTTGTCCTTTAAAAAAAAAAGTAAAACGTGACAATGTTCGCATACTAACTGGGTAGTTAGCTAACTTTAGCTAGTATAGATAATGCTACACGACCGCCCCAACTCACCGCTCTCCAGCTCGTTGCCTTTCTTGGCGGTAGCAGCGTTTCCCATCTTATGGAAGACACGGCGATCGCTCAGACTGCGGGAGATGGCGGTAGCTAGCTACAGCTGTTGTTGAGTGACGTTCCCCTTGTAGGCAAAATCGTTAATTTGGAACAATATAGAGAAATTCAATTGATAACGTTACAGCCAAATATGAAAGAAGGAGTCCAAATCCCTGTTCACCACCCCCTTCTTTAGATACTCCCCTTCCTGGCTCTTCTATATCTCGCTGACATGCAGCTAGCGGTCACTGCTCTCACACTCCCCCCCCCCCCCCAAGCGTTCACTGTTGATTGCTTGGTCAAAGACTTTCTATATGTGAAGAGATGGGATATCGCACTCAATCTGATTCCGCCTTTACTAAAGGCTTAAATTAGAGGCTTGTGAGTTGGTACAGGGGAGTACGACTGCCCCCTCTCACTGAAGCCACAGAAATTCAAGGCCGACGCGGTACTGCAGGCATCGTTTGCAGGAAACAGGATCCCCCATTATAGTGAATGTAAAAATGGCATTCTCAATCTTCTTGGTCAATCTTCGTGTAAATACAAAAATACACCAGATGTATGTCCGTGAACTGATTATAAAGTACATCTCACACAGAAGACGTTATAAGGATAATTAAGTTGCTAATGGCAGCCTGCAGTACCCTGGTTTGACTTCAACATCACCTTCAACATTGCTCTAATAATAAGGGTTCAACCACCCGCTTGGTGGGAATTGTAACTTTTCTAAATTATTAAATTATCTTTGGTTACGTGGCTCATATAGCAAGGACCGCCACAGTATGATCAAATACAGCTAACCCTTTAGCTAAATAGTTGTGGTAACTACAATACATGGGCAAAAGTACAGTGCCTTGCGAAAGTATTCGGCCCCCTTGAACTTTGCGACCTTTTGCCACATTTCAGGCTTCAAACATAAAGATATAAAACTGTATTTTTTTGTGAAGAATCAACAACAAGTGGGACACAATCATTAAGTGGAACAACATTTATTGGATATTTCAAACTTTTTTAACAAATCAAAAACTGAAAAATTGGGCGTGCAAAATTATTCAGCCCCCTTTTAAGTTAATACTTTGTAGCGCCACCTTTTGCTGCGATTACAGCTGTAAGTCGCTTGGGGTATGTCTCTATTAGTTTTGCACATTGAGAGACTGACATTTTTTCCCATTCCTCCTTGCAAAACAGCTCGAGCTCAGTGAGGTTGGATGGAGAGCATTTGTGAACAGCAGTTTTCAGTTCTTTCCACAGATTCTCGATTGGATTCTGGTCTGGACTTTGACTTGGCCATTCTAACACCTGGATATGTTTATTTTTTAACCATTCCATTGTAGATTTTGCTTTATGTTTTGGATCATTGTCTTGTTGGAAGACAAATCTCCGTCCCAGTCTCAGGTCTTTTGCAGACTCCATCAGGTTTTCTTCCAGAATGGTCCTGTATTTGGCTCCATCCATCTTCCCATCAATTTTAACCGTCTTCCCTGTCCCTGCTGAAGAAAAGCAGGCCCAAACCATGATGCTGCCACCTCCATGTTTGACAGTGGGAATGGTGTGTTCAGGGTGATGAGCTGTGTTGCTTTTACGTCAAACATAACATTTTGCATTGTTGCCAAAAAGTTAAATTTTGGTTTCATCTGACCAGAGCACCTTCTTCCACATGTTTGGTGTGTCTCCCAGGTGGCTTGTGGCAAACTTTAAACTACACTTTTTATGGATATCTTTAAGAAATGGCTTTCTTCTTGCCACTCTTCCATAAAGGCCAGATTTGTGCAATATACGACTGATTGTTGTCCTATGGACAGAGTCTCCCACCTCAGCTGTAGATCTCTGCAGTTCATCCAGAGTGATCATGGGCCTCTTGGCTGCATCTCTGATCAGTCTTCTCCTTGTATGAGCTGAAAGTTTAGAGGGACGGCCAGGTGTTGGTAGATTTGCAGTGGTCTGATACTCCTTCCATTTCAATATTATCGCTTGCACAGTGCTCCTTGGGATGTTTAAAGCTTGGGAAATCTTTTTGTATCCAAATCCGGCTTTAAACTTCTTCACAACAGTATCTCAGACCTGCCTGGTGTGTTCCTTGTTCTTCATGATGCTCTCTGCGCTTTTAACGGACCTCTGAGACTATCACAGTGCAGGTACATTTATACGGAGACTTAATTACACACAGGTGGATTGTATTTATCATCATTAGTCATTTAGGTCAACATTGGATCATTCAGAGATCCTCACTGAACGTCTGGAGAGAGTTTGCTGCACTGAAAGTAAAGGGGCTGAATAATTTTGCACGCCCAATTTTTCAGTTTTTGATTTGTTAAAAAAGTTTGAAATATCCAATAAATGTCGTTCCACTTCATGATTGTGTCCCACTTGTTGTTGATTCTTCACAAAAAAATACAGTTTTATATCTTTATGTTTGAAGCCTGAAATGTGGCAAAAGGTCGCAAAGTTCAAGGGGGCCGAATACTTTCGCAACGCACTGTATGTGGACACCTACTCGTCGAACATCTCATTCCAAAATCATGGGCAATATTATTGGACTTGCCCCTAGATGTTGGTACATTGCTGCGGGGACTTGCTTCCATTCATTCACTAGAGTCCCTGGTTCGAATCCAGGCCGTATCAAATCCGGCCGTGATTGGGAGTCCAATAGGGCGGCACAAGGTTAGGCCGTCATTGTAAATAAGAATTTGTTTTTATCTGACTTGTCTAGTTAAATGAAGGTTAAAAAAAATGCCTTATTGAGGTCGCCCACTGATGTTGGGCACAGTCAGCATTCCAATTTATCCCAAAGGTGTTCGATGGGGTTGAGGTCAGAGCTCTGTGCAGGCCAGCCAAATTCTTCCACACCAATCTCAACAATCCATTTCTGTATGGACCTTGCTTGGTGCACAGGGGCATTGTCATGCTAAAACAGGAAAGGGCCTTCCCCAAACTGTTGTCACAAAGTTGGAAGCACAGCATTGCCTAAAATGTCATTGTATGCTATAGCGTTAAGATATCCCTTCACTGGAACTAAAGGGCCTAGCCCGAACCATGAAAAACAGCCCCAGACCATTATTCCTCATCCACCAAACTTTACAGTTGTCACTATGCATTGGGGAAGGTAGCAATCTCTTGGCATCTACCAAAACCAGATCCATCTGTCGGATTGCCAGATGGTGAAGCGTGATTCATCACTCCAGAGAATGCATTTTCACTGCTACAGATTCCAATGGAGACAGGCTTTACATCACTTCAGCCAATGCTTGACATTGCACATTGTGATTTTAGGCTTGTGGGCGGCTGCTCGGGCCAAGGAAATCCATTTCATGAAGCTCCCAATGAACATTTCTTGTGCTGACGTTGCTTCCAGAGGCAGCTTAGAACTCGGTAGTGAGTGTTGCAACTGAGGACAGATGATTTTCACTTGGTGGTCCCGTTCTGTGTGCTTGTGTGGCCTGCCATTTTGCGGGTGAGCCGTTGTGGCTCCTAATTATTGTCACTTCAAAATAACAGCACTTACAGTTGACGGGGCAGCTCTAGCAGGGCAGAAATTTGACGAACTGACCAGTTGGAAAGGTGGCATCCGATGACGGTGCCACTTTGAAAGTCACTGAGCTCTTCAGTAAGGTAATTTTTGCATATACAGAAAATATTCACTGTATCGGTAAGATATTCTATATAGGAAAAAGTATTAAGATCTGAACATGATAAAGATCTGAGAAAGATTAAAAATGTTGCAAAATAACTCACTCTTCAGTCTCCATTGACTTGCAATGGATTTGATTAGACTACACATACTCTATGGGAGTGTGTGAGAGAGAGTGTGTGGATTTCTTTAGATATTGTCTATATATAAATTGGTCTGCATACCAACAAATATTAAGATTTGAGCATGTATTCAAATGTGTAAATGCATCCAAAGACTAAATATAGTACCATACAGAAAGGGATGGATTTCACAAACAACATTGAGTTGATCATATAGGTAACAATACTATACATTTTAAACAGTTTAATTCTGAAAAAAAAGAAGAAACCTGCACACCGCTCTTGATAGTATCACTGCTCTTTAATAAGCTTGATTTCAAAATAGATATGGTACCAGTCAAAGGTTTGTACACACATACTCATTCAAGGGTTTTTCTTTATTTGAACTATTTTCTACATTTTAGAATAATAGTGAAGATATTAGACCAGTGGAAATCTGTCCTTTGGTCTGATGAGTCCAAATTTGAGATTTTTGGTCTTTGTGAGACGCAGAGTAGGTGAACGGATAATCTCTGCATGTGTAGTTCCCACCGTGAAGCATGGAGGAGGTGGTGTAATGGTGTGGGGGTGCTTTGCTGGTGACACTGTTGGTAATTTATTTAGAATTCAAGGCCCACTTAACCAGCATGGCTACCACAGCATTCTGCAGCGATACTCCATACCATCTTGTTTGCGCTTAGTGGGACTATCATTTGTTTTTCAACAGGACAATGACCCAACACAGTTCCAGGCTTTGTAAGGTTTATTTGACCAAAAAGGAGAGTGATGGAGTGCTGCATCAGATGACCTAGCCTCCACAATCACCCGACCTCAACTCAATTGAGATGTTTTGGGTGAGTTGGACCTCAGAGTGAAGGAAATTCAGCCAACAAGTGCTCAGCATATGTGAAGCATTCCAGGTGAAGCTGGTTGAGAGAATGCCAAGAGTGTGTCATCAAGGCAAAGGGTGGCTATATTTTGATTTGTTTAAAACTTTTTGGGTTACTAGATATGATTCCATATGTGTTATATCATAGTTTTGATGTCTTCACTATTATTCTACAATGTAGAAAATTGTAAAAAATTAAGAAAAACCCTTGAATGAATAGGTCTGTCCAAACTTTTGACTGGTACTGGATGGTGAAGTAATTTTAATGATTCTTTCAAATGTTCTCAAAATCCCAACTTTGATTGACACTGTAAGTATGATAGATCATTGCAATCTTAATATTTCAATTTGGCCTGTCTAGACACTTGAACGATGTTGACACCAAATTTTATGCATTTACACAAAACAGAATTTGTGCTGTGGCGCATTTTGATATTGTACTAAACATACAGTGGGGCAAAAAAGTATTTAGTCAGCCACCAATTGTGCAAGTTCTCTTACTTAAAAAGATGAGAGAGGCCTGTAATTTTCATCATAGGTACACTTCGACTATGACAGACAAAATGAGAAAAAAATCCAGAAAATCACATTGTAGGATTTTTTATGAATTTATTTGCAAATTATGGTGGAAAATAAGTATTTGGTCAATAACAAAAGTTTATCTCAATACTTTTGTTATATACCCTTTGTTGGCAATGGCAGAGGTCAAATGTTTTCTGTAAGTCTTCACAAGGTTTTCACACACTGTTGCTGGTATTTTGGCCCATTCCTCCATGCAGATCTCCTCTAGAGCAGTGATGTTTTGGGGCTGTTGCTGGGCAACACAGACTTTCAACTCCCTCCAAAGATTTTCTATGGGATTGAGATCTGGAGACTGGCTAGGCCACTCCAGGACCTTGAAATGCTTCTTACGAAGCCACTCCTTCGTTGCCCGGGCGGTGTGTTTGGGATCATTGTCATGCTGAAAGACCCAGCCACGTTTCATCTTCAATGCCCTTGCTGATGGAAGGAGGTTTTCACTCAAAATCTCACGATACATGGCCCCATTCATTCTTTCCTTTACACGGATCAGTCGTCCTGGTCCCTTTGCAGAAGAACAGCCCCAAAGCATGATGTTTCCACCCCCATGCTTCACAGTAGGTACGGTGTTCTTTGGAATCAACTCAGCATTCTTTGTCCTCCAAACACGACGAGTTGAGTTTTTACCAAAAAGTTATATTTTGGTTTCATCTGACCATATGACATTCTCCCAATCTTCTTCTGGATCATCCAAATGCTCTCTAGCAAACTTCAGACGGGCCTGGACATGTACTGGCTTAAGCAGGGGGACACGTCTGGCACTGCAGTATTTGAGTCCCTGGCGGCGTAGTGTGTTACTGATGGTAGGCTTTGTTACTTTGGTCCCAGCTCTCTGCAGGTCATTCACTAGGTCCCCCTGTGTGGTTCTGGGATTTTTGCTCACCGTTCTTGTGATCATTTTGACCCCACGGGGTGAGATCTTGCGTGGAGCCCCAGATCAAGGGAGATTATCAGTGGTCTTGTATGTCTTCCATTTCTTAAATAAATGCTCCCACAGTTGATTTCTTCAAACCAAGCTGGTTACCTATTGCAGATTCAGTCTTCCCAGCCTGGTGCAGGTCTACAATTTTGTTTGTGGTGTCCTTTACATTTTACATTACATTTAAGTCATTTAGCAGACGCTCTTATCCAGAGCGACTTACAAATTGGTGAATTCACCTTCTGACATCCAGTGGAACAGCCACTTTACAATAGTGCATCTAAATCATTTAAGGGGGGGTGAGAAGGATTACTTATCCTATCCTAGGTATTCCTTGAAGAGGTGGGGTTTCAGGTGTCTCCGGAAGGCTTTGACAGCTCTTTGGTCTTGGCCATAGTGGAGTTTGGAGTGTGACTGTTTGAGGTTGTGGACAGGCGTCTTTTATACTGATAACAAGTTCAAACAGGTGCCATTAATACAGGTAACGAGTGGAGGACAGAGGAGCCTCTTAAAGAAGAAGTTACAGGTCTGTGAGAGCCAGAAATCTTGCTTGTTTGTAGGTGACAAAATACTTATTTTCCACCATAATTTTCAAATAAATTCGGACAGAATAACAGACAAAACACAGAGCATAAAGTGATCCATTTGAACATTCTAGAGCAGTCAAATGTGTAATGTCATAATGGGCCATGTTTTCAAATGAGGAAGTCCTTGAATTCAAGTTGTTATTTGTCACTCATATATCACTTTTGTGATCAGCTGTCACCTCATATTTCAATATTCCAAGCTCCTTCCACAATTTGATTTGAACATAAACATTGAAAAAGCTGAAGTTATGAGCAATTCATCAGCCCATCTCTGACTGTCATTGAGTAATTCTTTCCCTTTGGTCATAAATGTAGTAGTAGCAATAGTAGTAGTAGCTGTAGTTGGTTTTAATGGTTTCTCGCAGTTATAGACTGAATTGTACACCAATTTACTGTCATGACATCGATCACATATAATTATCAAATAGTAAAATCCTAAACCAACAAAACACTTAATATAATGTTAAAATATGCAATATATTGAAAACAACATTATTACAACGACAAGGTCTGGGTGGCAGCTTTAGAAAATACATCTTTAGAGTCCTTAGGGAGTCATTTCTAAGGCTTCTGGGCTATATGGAGCGAGCATCGATCAGTTTAGTGTGGAATGCGATGGGAGAGTTCTGATAATGGCCTGTGCGTGTCATGGGAGTGTTACATTTTTGGCTGTTGAAGGATGCCCGTCCTGCTCTCCAAGGACATGATGATGAGGGTTTAGAGGGTTTCCTGGTAGCAGGTGTATAAACCTGTCCAGAATGATTCTGCAGGCTCTCTTCTGGACACGTTCTAGCTGAGCAGTCAGGGTTTGAGGCCAGGCAGGGACAGCACACTCCAGAACAGGTCTTATGTAGCCCACGTAGATGAACAGTAGGCCTGCTGTAGCTACAGAGAAGCGTTTAATGCGCTTGAGAAGGAACAGCTTCCTGCTCTTAAAATATATTTATATATATTTAAGTAAGACTAGGCCTCCATCTAGTGGAAATGTGTGACATACTGTAGATTTAATTCAACGCAATAGTTTCAAATACAATAGCCATATAGCTCTTTCAACAATTGCATTGATATTTATTTTGTATATAATGTTCATATCTGATTCGTTCCACATATTTTTATTAATTCCTAACAGTCAAACTTCATGTGATGAAATTAAGAAATAAATAATTAATTTCCCATTCTGTGATAATGTAAACATTGACTATATCTCACTGTTTATAAGTCCAAAGTATTTGAGGTTGGACACCTTGATCTTTTCCTATTGAGATAACATGGACTTTTCTCCCTAGATTTTCTCAAGCACATACCATATATGGTTTCAAATTGACCTAACAGTACATACAACATCCAGCAGGGGGAAGCATTACTCTGTGAAGTAAATTGTTGATTCAACTTCGGAAAATGAAGCCTTATATAGTATACTAACTTGTAAGCATTGAGCCTTTGCTTGAGGACCACTTTTAGCAGCCTCAAATTTGCAGGAAACAATTTAAGTGAGTTTGACTAGCTTGTTCTAGTAAGAAGTAGTTTGTCATTCTTGCACCAAATGCATGTACAGCTAGATCATTCTAATCCAAAGGGAATGCATTTTAAAGTCAGACTGTGTGCAACAATGTAAAGACTCATGGATATTCCTCTCACCAACAAACAGCATGTCATGTTCATCCCAAAGAACCAGCTGCTCTCCATGTTGCCTTTCTTGCTTTCCGTTTTACGTTCTTTGCAAAGCAGGGTCAAAGGGAATGCAGATTGATGTTCTCAAATGATTGAATGAGAGGTCACATATTTTCCCATCACTGTTATGACTAATGTACAGTAACCCTGTCACATAGTTTTAGTTTTGCATTATTTATCTTGTACATGTTCACTGACCTCCAAAAAGGAATTGAATTGGAGAGACTCCCCTTGCATGGGATGTCCATTCCCTACCTGCCTTTCATTTCATTGTGGTGGTGGTACGCCGGTAGTCTATGGGCAAACACCTGTGTTTGTGCTTTGCCAATGTGTAGTGAGTGGGGTCACCACATGTTGAAAATAAAATCCTCCTGTGTTTTTTATCATGGGAAAGTTATCACTGTTCTGTGAGGTAGTTAGAGTGAGACTAATTTAGAAGTTATGAGACGGTTATAGGGATAGGAGACGAGAGAGGGAGGACTGAGGACACACAGAGAGGGAGAGAGAGACAGAGAGAGATGACCTGGCAATCTCTTTATTATCAGTCACTAGCTCCTATTAGGATGTTGCATGTGGTTCCAGGACATTACCCATTTCCTCCCCTGTATATCAGAACCCCCCCCCCCATCCTAATTCGCTCCAGATGAGCACAAGGGGACATTTGATTTAGTGTGCAAAGACACATGTATACAGCTGTGTCTGCATGTCTCAAACAGCTGGTGCCGGGCCCGAAATACAACAGCAGGCAAGCCCCAATCACACATTTGTTTATGTAATTAAAACAGAGAAAATCTGAGCCAAAGAAAGATCTTTTTCTCTTTCTGTGCTCATCAGCTGAGGACTGATCTGGTATTTCATTGGGATATAGTTCTTGGCTTTGTTTGCCACTCATGTAGTGAGTGCTGAAAAGTACAGTTCATGGTCTAATGATGTGCAGGTGATATAAGCCATTTGCTGCCGTCAGAAGCCATTCCAATAGCATGTCAACAGTGTAGTCCTGAGCACTGACCCCTTCGTTCCACTGGCGATGTACTTTTGGCACTGACAAGCTCAAACAACGTGTTGTATACGTGGAGCGAGTGTATTATGTGCAGTGCCTTGCTGATGATTTGCATTTATTTAATCCATTTTAGAGTAAGGCAAAATGTGGGGGTCTGGATTCTTTCCGAAGGCAGTGTATGTTTTTGATACAGTCTATTGCAAAGATGCAGCCTTCTTGCAGACCTTTGATGCAGCTATCTCTCTTCCAAGAGCAGAGCATTAATTATTTTGTTAGAAAATGTATTATACACCAAAGCAAATACTTCCTGACTCCTTGAGTCATCGAGTTCTGAGCTCAACACAACATAGATTGTCTATACAGTAGAGGCAACTGGCAAGCAGCCTTCATGTCTTAGTTACAACAGGTTTTTTCCAGCTCTACCAGGTTTTCCCCAGCTCTACCAGGTTTTCTCCAGCTCTACCAGGTTTTCCCCAGCTCTACCAGGTTTTTTCCAGCTCTACCAGGTTTTTTCCAGCTCTACCAGGTTTTCTCCAGCTCTACCAGGTTTTTTCCAGCTCTACCAGTTTTTTTTCCAGCTCTACTAGGTTTTCCCCAGGTCTACCAGGTTTTCCCCAGCTCTACCAGGTTTTTTCCAGCTCTACCAGGTTTTTTCCAGCTCTACCAGGTTTTCCCCAGCTCTACCAGGTTTTTTCCAGCTCTACCAGGTTTTTTCAAGCTCTACCAGGTTTTTTCCAGCTCTACCAGGTTTTCCCCAGCTCTACCAGGTTTTCCCCAGCTCTACCAGGTTTTCCCCAGCTCTACCAGGTTTTCCCCAGCTCTATCAGGTTTTCCCCAGCTCTACCAGGTTTTCCCCAGCTCTATCAGGTTTTCCCCAGCTCTACCAGGTTTTTCCCAGCTCTATCAGGTTTTCCCCAGCTCTACCAGGTTTTCCCCAGCTCTATCAGGTTTTCCCCAGCTCTACCAGGTTTTCCCCAGCTCTATCAGGTTTTCCCCAGCTCTACCAGGTTTTCCCCAGCTCTATCAGGTTTTCCCCAGCTCTACCAGGTTTTCCCCAGCTCTATCAGGTTTTCCCCAGCTCTACCAGGTTTTCCCCAGCTCTACCAGGTTTTCCCCAGCTCTACCAGGTTTTCCCCAGCTCTACCAGGTTTTCCCCAGCTCTATCAGGTTTTCCCCAGCTCTACCAGGTTTTCCCCAGCTCTACCAGGTTTTCCCCAGCTCTACCAGGTTTTCCCCAGCTCTACCAGGTTTTCCCCAGCTCTACCAGGTTTTCCCCAGCTCTATCAGGTTTTCCCCAGCTCCACCAGGTTTTCCCCAGCTCTATCAGGTTTTCCCCAGCTCTACCAGGTTTTCCCCAGCTCTACCAGGTTTTCCCCAGCTCTACCAGGTTTTCCCCAGCTCTACCAGGTTTTCCCCAGCTCTACCAGGTTTTCCCCAGCTCTACCAGGTTTTCTCCAGCTCTACCAGGTTTTCCCCAGCTCTACCAGTTTCTTTCCAGCTCTACAAGGTTTTCCCCAGCTCTACCAGGGTTTCCCCAGCTCTACCAGGTTTTCCCCAGCTCTACCAGGTTTTTTCCAGCTCTACCAGGTTTTCCCCAGCTCTACCAGGTTTTCTCCAGCTCTACCAGGTTTTCCCCAGCTCTACCTGGTTTCCCCCATCTCTACCGGGTTTTTTCCCCAGCTCTACTAGTTTTTTCCAGCTCTACCAGGTTTTTTCCAGCTCTACCAGGTTTTCTCCAGCTCTACCAGGTTTTTTCCAGCTCTACCAGTTTTTTTTCCAGCTCTACTAGGTTTTCCCCAGGTCTACCAGGTTTTCCCCAGCTCTACCAGGTTTTTTCCAGCTCTACCAGGTTTTTTCCAGCTCTACCAGGTTTTCCCCAGCTCTACCAGGTTTTTTCCAGCTCTACCAGGTTTTTTCCAGCTCTACCAGGTTTTTTCCAGCTCTACCAGGTTTTCCCCAGCTCTACCAGGTTTTCCCCAGCTCTACCAGGTTTTCCCCAGCTCTACCAGGTTTTCCCCAGCTCTACCAGGTTTTCCCCAGCTCTATCAGGTTTTCCCCAGCTCTACCAGGTTTTCCCCAGCTCTACCAGGTTTTCCCCAGCTCTACCAGGTTTTCCCCAGCTCTATCAGGTTTTCCCCAGCTCTACCAGGTTTTCCCCAGCTCTACCAGGTTTTCCCCAGCTCTACCAGGTTTTCCCCAGCTCTACCAGGTTTTCCCCAGCTCTACCAGGTTTTCCCCAGCTCTACCAGGTTTTCCCCAGCTCTACCAGGTTTTCCCCAGCTCTACCAGGTTTTCCCCAGCTCTATCAGGTTTTCCCCAGCTCTACCAGGTTTCCCCCAGCTCTATCAGGTTTTCCCCAGCTCTACCAGGTTTTCCCCAGCTCTACCAGGTTTTCCCCAGCTCTACCAGGTTTTCCCCAGCTCTACCAGGTTTTCCCCAGCTCTACCAGGTTTTCCCCAGCTCTACCAGGTTTTCCCCAGCTCTATCAGGTTTTCCCCAGCTCTACCAGGTTTTCCCCAGCTCTACCAGGTTTTCCCCAGCTCTATCAGGTTTTCCCCAGCTCTACCAGGTTTTCCCCAGCTCTACCAGGTTTTCCCCAGCTCTATCAGGTTTTCCCCAGCTCTACCAGGTTTTCCCCAGCTATACCAGTTTTTTTTTCCAGCGCCACACAGTTGTACCTTTGTAACTCACTCCTCTCCTGAGTGTCAAGGATTTGATCCAGGAGATTTACCGTTTAGTGCCCCCTCTGCCACCTCTCGACTGGTCGGGTCTGGGCACTCTGTCCCAGGACAGCGGGGTGCCCTTAGTCTGTATTTGTCTGGGAATGTTGATTTGAAAACCATAAGGTGTAGTAGGGTTCGTGTCTATTTTGTTTCACTCACTGTACCAGATCTCTTTGTCCCATTGTGGGTTATGGCTGTCTGGCTGCAGAGAGAAAGCTTGTGCTGCTGTTTTATGCTTCTATACAATGAACCCTGCATGGCTGGACTGTCTAGTGTCTGCAACATAAATGGTTGTAATTTCCCCTACACAGACTATTATGAGAGAGATAGAGCTAATTTACTTTTCAGAACAGAGGATGGCTCCAGAGTGCTCAGACGGTTGAACAAGCAACTAATTTGAGATAGATGGCCAATCTGCCTTTGAAGTGCTGCTTCGGACTTATACAGCTCAGAATCTTCCCTGGTACTTACAGAACATGAAAAGGATACTACAGTCCTTTTTTTTGTGACACCACTGACTGTCCTCAAATCACCCAAGCATTACATTTGTGTTGGTATGTGCAGTGTTGTTAAGTAGCCTAATGAATGAAAGAAGGAAAAGATGATGATACTTGTGATGTTGTTTCAAATCAAATCCAAATTGTATTGGTCATATACACATGTTTCGCAGATGTTATTGCGGGTGTAGCGAAATGCTTGCTTTCTCTAGTGCGTTTTGTTGATTTTACCCAGAGAGGAGTATATATCTTGAAATTGGTAAGAAATGAAATCCTATTATCCTCTGAACAACCAACTCCAAATAGTTACAGTTTTACGGGAGGACATTCAAGCTTGACATTAGAGGCAGTGCAAAGTTGCAGAGAGACCCAGTCTCAGCTACGCAGTCTACTGCCACATTTTGGAGACGGAGCAAAGATTATGGGAGGATAGCACTGCATACAACATGGCCGTCTGAGCCAGATCAAAGCAGAGACAATGAAAGCCAGAGTGAGTGCTCCAGCCCCAGTAAGCTCCTTTTTAAATGTCTGCCTCCAATACCCCACCCACACTGACTGTTACATCACTCTCTTCAACTGTTTCCATACCCAAATGATCAACTTCTCGGAGAGAGGCTCACATACTCTTGGAGGCCCCTTTTGCATGAAGACTGGACATTGCACAGTAAGTGGCTCAGACATAAATCCTTCAAAACGAATGCAAACACCCCGGTAAAATGCTCCGCTGAATGGCAATGTCGTGAAGCCTATGTAATGCTAATATAGATATGACATGACACAGGTCCTAACCATTTATGATGGGATATATATGATGACAAATGGCTTGTCATTACTCATGCAGGGGGTTGAGATAGAAACTAAGCAAGGTGTTGTCTCACAGGGCGGCTCTGACAGGAAGTTCAGCTGGAGAAGTGTTACCCTGCCTGAGAACTCCACGTGGAATCTCAACAGAATTTCAATAGCCTATCGGGAGCTGTCAAATGACTCTCCTCCTGTTGTCCATTGAGTCATCCATAATTCTATTCTTGAGTTCCATATTGTCTCTGTTATTAGGTAAAGGGGTGTCAATGTCATTTTGCTGAAGGGGCCATCTGAATCCAAGTAAAGGCAAATCTCTTAGACACCTGTGTAGATACATGCTCATAGTGTAGCAATTGATTTCCCTAAACAGCATTAACTTTACATGATCTGTTATGTGAATCATTTCCCTCCAATCATTTTCTTTCCTACTAATCTGAGGCTAGTGTTGGGATGTCTTGTGCGGGGGAGATTGGATCAGATTGTGGGACTGAGGCCATTATGACTAACAGGCCACATGTTCGAAACCCCTGTCTCAGGCCTTTGATTTCACCTCATTGACCATAGTGAGAAGGGCAGGTACAGTGGTATAACTAGTCTCTAGGTGTGGTCACCACTTCCCCCTCCTTCCTGAGAGGACCAGATAAAAACAGACACAGACACAGCGCTGCCTTCACTGCCTGGACTTCTGGACGGTCATACTGCGGCAGAACAAACCTGTGTGATAATGATTGAGATCAACCCCCCCCGTGACCCGACAACGCTTGTCACTTCCTACAGACAGCAGCTCTCCGAGCACTTATGATGTCTGTGGAGATAGTAAGGATGAACCTCCTCAGGGGACGAATCCTCACTTTGATGATGCTACATTTCATCAAGCCTTTTGAAGCTTTTCTCTCCCCCCTTCTCTTTCGCAGTGGGCTAGTGCTTGGTTTGTATGAGTCATAGCAGTTACATTATGTCCTCAGTAGTCCCTTTGGACAATTATACACATGAATATAGAACAGCACCTCGTTATGAAAAATCTGTATTGTCCTCTCTATCTATGCTGTTGGATTAGAAGGTGTCTGGATTGCTGCTGGTTTTAGAATAGTGCAAGAATGTGTGAAGCTGGTATGGATACGGTGGTATTCATAAACGCCACATACAGTAAACGCTTCACGAAGTACAAGTCATACTTAAACTACTGTACTAAGGCAAGTGGAAATGGCAGATAGGATACGCTGTCCTTGAGCAATGTAGGCTTACCTTTCTTTAACCACTGTTGATGTTAATTGGTTGGAATACTTCTGATGACTTTTTAGAACTGTTTCATATGCACACAAAGGTACAGGGTTTTCTATTGAAACCCCCCCCCCCCACCACACTTGAGTTAATAGATCCATTCAGTTCTGTCTTTCTCTCTTTCTCTCTCTCTCTCTCTCTCTCTCTCACTCTCTCTCTCTCTCTCTCTTCTCTCTCTCTCTCTCTCTCTCTCTCTCTCTCTCTTTCTCTCTCTCTCTCTTTCTCTCTCTCTCTCTCTCTTTCTCTCTCTCTCTCTCTCTCTCTCTCTCTCTCTCTCTCTCTTATTGCTTCCTTCTTTCTGTCAATGTCATTTGTTCAATCATGGTAACCTAATGTCACCTGAAGTTAGCTATTTCATACACGGAAAGACAAGTTATCCTTAGCTCTTAAGGTTCCTTGGAGAACTTTTGCCCAATAAAAAAAACTTTGAGTTAAGATAAGAGTTCTCGACGTAGCATCTACGGTTCTTTTAGAATTCTTAATGGTTCTTGAAACGTATGGAAGCCTGCAGACGTGTCTCTTTCATAGCAAATGGCAAAATGGCCAGTGTTAACTAGTGTTTAATTTCAGTGTAAAAAGTGTTGATGTTAATATCCAGAGTTGAACCAAAACCAAGCCCATCATTATCATATTTTCAAGTATGCTCTATTGCAGGTAGATTTTTTAAAAATGGTTATTTTCAATGTTTTTGCTGAAAACATGAATTTATTAATTCATCTTATGCTGCTCAAATATAAATAAAAAATGTATTAACTATTCCAATCTGTTATTTGAAATTATTGCACCTATTAATGAAATGGTTGTCCCAGTTTAGATGTTTTAGTCTCCTACACTATATGGTGCCTTCAGAAAGGATTCAGACCCCTTGACTTTTTCCACAATTTGTTAGTTTACAGCCTTATTCTAAATTGAATTAAATCTTTTTTTTCCCTCATGAATCTACACACAATACCCTAAAATTGACAAAGCAAAAACAGGTTTATAGAAATGTTTGCTAATCTAAAAATAAAAAACAAAAATGTCCCATTAACATAAGTATTCAGACCTTTTACACAGCACATTGTCGAAGCAGCTTTGGCAGCAATTACAGCATTGAATCTTCTTGGGTATGACGCTACAAGCTTGGCACACATGTACTTGGGGAGTTTCTCCCATTCTTCTCTGCAGATCCTCTCAAGCTTTGGGTTCAAGTCCGGGCTCTGACTGGGTCACTCAAGGATATTCAGAGACTTGTCCCGAAGCCACTCTTGCGTTGTCTTGGCTGTATGCTTAAGGTTGTTGTCCTGTTGGAAGGTGAACCGTTGCCCCAGTCTGAGGTCCTGAACGCTCTGGAGCAGGTTTTCATGAAGGTTCTCTCTACTCTGCTCCGTTCATCTTTCCCTTAATCCTGACTAGTGTCCCAGTCCCTGCCGCTGAAAAACATCCTTACAGCATGATGCTGCCACCACCATGCTTTACCGTAGAAAATGTTTCCAGGTTTCCTCCAGATGTGACGCTTGGCATTCAGGCCAAAGAGTTGAATCTTGGTTTCATCAGACCAGAGAATCTTGTTTCTCACGGTCTGAGAGTTTTTAGTTGCCTTTTGGCAAACTCCAAGCGGGCAGTCATCTCCACAGAACTCTAGGGCCATGCAATTTCCATAGACAAGCATTGGCAGTAGAATGGTCATACTGAAGATCGCATTGACTTTCGGTGTTGCACCTTCATAGGTTGCCACCTTTTCAACAAGTCAGTTTGTCAAATTTCAGCCCTGCATGAGCTGTCCAGGTAAAATGCAAGTGCTGTTATTGTGAAGCGTCTCGGCGCAACAACGTTTCAGCCGCGAAGTGCTGAAGCACGTAGTGCATAAAAATTGTCTGTCCTCGGTTGCAACACTCACTACCAAACTGCCTCTGGAAGCAACTCAGCACAAGAACTGTTCGTCAGAATCTTCAAGAATATGGGTTTCAATGGCCAGGCAGATGCACACAAGCCTAAGTTCAGCATGCGCAATGCCAAGTGTCGGCTGGAGTGGTGTAAAGCTTGGACTCTGGAGCAGTGGAAACGTGTTCTCTGGAGTGATGAATCACGCTTCTGGCAGACCGACGGACGAATCTGGGTTTAGCGGATGCCAGGAGAATGCTACCTGCCCCAATGCATAGTGCCAATTGTAAAGTTTGGTGGAGGAATAATGGTCTTGGGCTGGTTTTCATGGTTCCGGCTATGCCCCTTAGTTCCAGTGAAGGGAAATCTTAACACTACAGCATACAATGACAATCTAAATGATCCTGTGCTTCCAATTTTGTGGCAACAGTTTGGGGAAGGCCCTTTCCTGTTTCATCATGACAATACCTCAGCGCACAAAGCGAGGTCCACACAGAAATTGTTTGTCGAAATCTGTGTGAAAAAACTTGATTTGTCTGCACAGAGCCCTGACCTCAACCCCATCGAACACCTTTGGGAAGAATTGGAATGCCGACTGCAAGCCAGGCCTAATGGCATAACATCCCTGCCCGGCCTCACTAAAGCTCTTATGGCTGAATGGAAGCAAGTCCCTGTAGCAATGTTCCAACATCTAGTGAAAAGCCTTCCCAGAAGAGTGGAGGCTGTTAGAGCAGCAAAATGGGTACCAACTCCATTTTAATGCCTATGATTTTTGAATGAGACATTCGACAAGCAGGTGTCTACATACTTTTGGTCATGTAGTGTATCTTAGTCTTCTCAACCCTAGTAGTCATTCTGAATCAGGTTGTGGATATCCCCACTGGATGGATTCCAATTGGAATTACACATTCCTTTGCAAGCCAACATAATGTGACTTGCATGCCTGGTGTGGCATGTTTACTATGAGTTTCAGGCCAATGTATTAGTGTAAAACTAGGCCCTCAAAATAAGCAACATGATTTGAATGGTTTTAAATAATGTAATTTTAATGACAACATATTCACTTAGGATCTAATGGTGACGACCACAGGGCTAAAAATGAATGAATGCAACAGCCATGTCTCTGTCACTAGCAAGCACAGTCATGGGGTGTACTGTAACTCTAAAATTCACTCTACAGACATCCTGGGAAATATGCAAATAATGCTTAAAATCCTACAGCAGGGCTATTCAATTCCGGTCCTGGAGGGCAGACTAGGTTTCTGGTTTTTGTATGGTTCTTCAAAGAACCATCCCATTTATGGTTCTTCAGAGGCCATAAAATGGTCCCTCTATGGCGTTGTTGTTGAGCCTTATTTGGTTCCAACTTGCACCTTTATTTGTAAGATTGTAGTCTTTGACAGCTGTAATTACTGTTTGAATATAATGCTTTTCCCACTGTTTGTGTCTCCTAGTTCTCAGCACATCCAGATCTCAGCATACTCCAGGAGAATCCCTCAGTGTTGTCAGTGCGGCGGAGTGTGGTGGCGGACTCCAAGCAAATAAAACGACCACTGCCTCAGCTTCTGCTCTCAACATCTGGCCATTGTGATCTGGCATTCCCCTGCATAACCTGCATAACGTTTCACTGAACAAGATGTGACTATGGACTGACCTTTCACAAACAACACTCAGATTATCCGAGTTTTAAATGGTAAGAATGTTGTAGGTGTTTTTTTGTGTGTTTTTTTTTTTTGTCATTTGAGATGAGAGGCCAAGTGTATTAGTGCTGCTGTGTTTGACAGAGAAAACACTGGTAACATTATAGAGTGCAGGCAAAGGCTACAATATGGCTGACTGGCTGTCTCTCATTATTTTAGTCTCAGCACATTGCAGGAGTGTTTTCAACCCTTCTCTTTCTCTCTGAAAAGTCTTACAGTCTGTCTCCAATGGACACCAGACAGACCATGACAGTAGGTGTCTACTGTCTCTGGCTTTTCGTTTCATTGCAGCTCTGCCTCCTGTGCCTAATGTCTTTTTTTTCCCCAAGTCCACACCGCTCTGCCTTTACCCATTGTAATTAAAAGAAAGTATTCAGAGACAGGAATCAGATGAAAGACCGCGAACGAAGGCACCGCTGAGACCAGCCAATGCAGAGCTCAGTTACACCCTTAATTTATATTCCTTTTGTTCCCTTTCAGGCACATAGAGGGGTTTTAAGCAGCCCCGAGGAGTGATGGGCCTAATGATAACCAAACAGGTATATACAATTTTTTTTAGCAATTTCCATTGTTACCAACTGATTCAAAGACCCCAACCCAGGGTTTTATGTGAAATGAAACCGATATCATACTATAGAGGGTATATTATATCTCCTCATGTTCCGATTGTGCCGTGAACAAGTAACGCTTGGTGTCAGTAGTGCCTCGGGTTATGAAGGACAGAAGAGAACAGCATCCTACTGCTCGCTATATATCCTCCACATTATCTTGGCCCACAGAACCACCCATGGATATTATACTGTAACATATTAAAAATAATGTTCATGCCATTTGTGCAAAACCTTCAAATCTACTGTAGGCACTGATAATAATGGAAGTTAATTTTAATGGGAATACTGCATATACAGGATATTGAGCCGTTGGTATTTTTCCATCCTCCCCTTTTGCGAGGGCCCTGGAGTTGGATTGGTAACCCAGGCAATGACAGTTGTATGAAAGAGTATGTTGCACCTTTCTTCTCTCACTCAGGCTGTGTTGAGTGGGTCTTTTTAGCAGTCTTGTTCGAAGTAGCTGTAATTCCGGAACAAACCATGTTGTGGCGCTCTGTACACTCTCGCTGTGACACATTACCCTTTGCGCTCGAGATGCCCTATCGCTTGCTACCTCATTAAAATGAGTGATGATAATAAGTCCCAAAGATCCCATGATCGTGCAGTGAAGTCGTCTCGAGTCACAGATACACACGCATCGGCTGAATATACATCCTATCAATCCTAGCCCTTATCTCTCCTCTGATATGACTGCACTCCACATTGTTACTTATTCCCCACACACACACGCACACACGCACACACACGCACGCACACACACACACATACGCACACCACATTCATCAGAACTGACATATCAATCTTTTCTAAGAAGCCACATTTTACTGTTCTTTTTATACCTCTCATTTCCATTTCATTTCTTCATAGGTGAAATGTGTTTATTTATTACTGATTTCAAATCATTTGAAATTGTTTACAGTCATTTCTAAATCTTGGGCTGGATTCAGTTTGTATCGCAGAAGTATCTCTGAAATTCTGCGTTATAGCTCGATTGTCTTTAAATTTCAATGTTCCCGCGTTCACAGAGACTGTATTTACGGTTAACTCTGCATATGTCAGCTCAATCGGAAATTACCTTTGAATTTTGCGATACAGATTGAATCCAGGCCAAGGTTTTGAAATGACTTGAATCCAGCCACTTGTAGGTGCTCAGTAGATACACAATGTAGACCACACGCACTCACGGCATGGCATTGACCAGAAATGCAGACATGCGTGCTTCGTCCTGATCTTGCCATTTACACTGATCTAAGTAAAAATCTGTTCAGAATACGTCCTTTAATCGTCTACACCTGTCAAAAAATGTGGGCACAATCAGAATGTGGACAAGTTCAGGACTAAGGATGCATGTTAGAACTATGTATAAACAGAGCTAAGAAAACACATGTTTAATCAACAAAGGTTAGAGCATTGAAATAGATGGGTTACAGAGCGTTGCCTTGCTATGCTGTTCGAGGAGGTTTAACGAGAAAGACACACATCTGTATTCTCCTCAGATGGTTCGTGTTAGTAGGATCATGCAGATATGAGGCTTTTTCCTCTCAGAATTAAAACCCAGATGTCATGCTAACGGACACGTCTCCTCACAGCTATAAAATATTATTTATGACACCACAGTCAACATGACTAATGCTTCACGCACAGTACTGTACTCACTCACTTTGAAAAATTATTTTTGATTTTGGAATTTAATGGCAGTAATCAATTCCACCCCATATACCGAACTAACTCCGTACCACAAGCCCCCACCTACAGTGTTCTGCATGTACAGACTTATGGCCCTAGGCCCCATCTTGTCGAACTCATGTTTTGTATCTGGGAAGCCAGTGATGTGTATTAAAATATGCATTGTGCTAATTATTTTAATTTCTGTAGTCGAATGTAGCGATAATATAATATTATTGTCTAATAAAAACCACCCATGCCAAGACTTGCTGCACAACAGACAAATAGGTTTATGTAACGTTGCCAACCTCAGAATTCCTCTAGGGTCGCTGTTGATAAGTTTTCAGAAATCTATTGGAGGGATGCGACACCATTCTTCCACAAGTAATTCAATAGTTTGGTGTTTTGTTGATGGTGGTGGAAAACGCAGTCTCAGTCTCCGTTCCAGAATCTCCCATAACTTTTCATTTGGGTTGAGATCTGGTGACTGAGAAAGCATATGGTTTATATCATTTTCATGCTTTTCAAACCATTCAGTGACCACTCGTGCCCTGTGGTTGGGAGCGTTGTCATCCTATGGGAGCATAGTCATGGTAGCCAATATAATAGGCAACTTGGCCTGCCCAACATTTTTATAGATGACCCTAAGCACGATGGGATGTTAATTGCTTAATTAGCTCAGGAACCACACCTGTGTGGAAGCACCTGCTTTCAATATACTTTGTATCTCTCATCTACTCAAATGTTATTAACCACAAATTAAAGATGAAATAATAATTGATGCCTAACTTAAACGCAATATGTAAATAGAATGAAATAAACATTACATCACTATTTAATCCCACTTTGAAACATGTTTTTGCATTGCACTTTATCAAGATGAAGTTAGGCAATACATTTTTCTAATATTTACATACATGTATATTTGTTGATGAATTGGACAATATGACAACTCCATGCATTGTGTCGGCTGGTGGCACATTTCCTTGTATCCATCCTGAAGTGCCAATTAACAGAGTTGGATATGAAACGGCTGTGGAGAGGAACATTGCCCTGTTTAACATAGAGAACAAAAGCTTTTGATGTCCCCAATGAATTATGCCGCAAAATGACAGTTGTGGTAACATCTACACATGGAACGCATGAACAATACATAACAGCGATATGACAGTTGTATTTCAAACACAAATGTTTGATTATGCTAAAAAGACAAACGAAGAAGAAGGTCTGTAAAGGAAGGCAGGAAGCCAGAGTAAAGCACAGTCAATGTCTTTGTGGTGTGGCACGGTTTTTTCCAGAGACAAAGGATTGGTAACAATGAAAACATGGCAACAGAAATATAATTTACACTCTTGAAGAAGGTGATGAAATTGGAAAGCTGTGCTTAACAGAGCCTGGTGATAATGTCAACAAATATAAAACCTGGGTTCAAATAGTATTTTTTCTCTTTTGGAATACTTGATGTGTGCTTGACTGAGCTTTTCTGGTGCAATTGAACCAATGGAATAGTCCCAAATGTTCAAACCCGAGCCCATCTGGCACTCAATGCAGGCTCAATCTAATGCCCAAAGTGTTTGGGAAAATTATAATATTTGAACCAATAGGTCTGACAAATACTGATAACATTTTAACTGGAACTTATGTAGGTTGAAGAAGTGGGAGAATTGTATAGCCTATCCTCACAGGCTACAGGATAAGAAGGCGTGACCCAGTTGTAGCCTCCAGCACATGGATGCCCTTGTTGACAGTGCTTGTCATGGCACCGTTTATGAGCCAAAAACATACAATGTTTCCAAGAACTAGCTCAGAGAAATCTCCTTATTTTTTCACCTTGCCTTGTTATTACATCCCCTGGCACTGTCTGTCATTATAATTACTCACCGCGGAAATGCATTCTGACTCCATGCCAGCCCACTATACATAGAATGGAAGACAGAGTTAAATGGAGACATACCTGAAGTGACAGAAACTTGGCAGGGTTGAAATAGTTTCCAGATAGTTAATTAAACTTAGCGACTGCCACGGCAGTCCAGGCCGGCCCAGTCAGTCGCAATGAGTGCTGGGATAAATACTAGCATTCATGATGACATGTCACAGCCCCTACATGTCATCTGTGTACTGGCCCCCTTTGTTTACACTTTGTTTAGAGCTGAACTCACAGGGTATTTTCATCAAGAAAAAAAAAAGAGAACTATGTACGTGAACTTGGTGAGTTGCCATAATATTTTGCAAACATACTAAAAGCCATTTGTATAATTAGGCCAAACAAGACTGTATTGTATGACTCAAGATTCCTCAACCATATTTGAGCAGGATGTTCATGATATGCCAAAAATGTCTTGGTGACATGAAATGATTTAATCTATTTGAAAGAGCTACAATGTAGTGCCATGTATTCACTCTTAAACACTAATCTCATTGTTTTATATTCCAAGGTTTTACTAGTGTTTTCTTTTATACTGTAAGTTATTTATAGGGGGTATCAGTTCAGTTATTTGGACACAGAGATTTGTAGAGACGGAGAAGGCAGAAGTGGGGGAAGAGGAGGAGTTTGGATACACAATACACACAATAACTCATGCTTCTTTTGAACACTAAATCAAGACCCAGGAGGTGGAAAAAGGGCCACCCATGTTGGTCTATTACATTGGCTTGTAATCTGGCTATAGTACAAAACAGTTCCAGTTCTATATAGTTGCAGATGTAGAAGCAGCCATATTGTAGTAGGACTAAAAGGCAAAGACAGTGGCCGCTCTGGTAGCCAGTCTTATGTGGAACGTTCTCCTGGTTCTGAACACCTCCGCATTTCCCCCAACTTCACTTTACATTGCTACACTCTGACAACATCTTTAGAAGCTACATCTCAAAATCTCAAAACCAAAACGGCGATGTGAAAGGAGTGAAGATGAAACATCTGGTGGACAACACTTTTCCTGGGGGGAAAAAAGTAATCATGCTCAAAAGAAAGAGATTGCATGTGTCATAAAATTGGATATGAGGAATGGTGGAATTGAGCCGGAACTGAAAACGGGGTGGAATGTGACACTTGGAGGAGTGTGATTACACAAATGAATAGAAAACAGGTGAAGTCGTCTTTAACACTGGGAGACTATACATGTCAGCAACATTAGTCCCTTACAGGTATTTTCGCAGCCATCTTTCAGTACAGTGAAGAGAGTTTCATTTTGGGATTGGCAAAGTAGAGATTCCACCTTAGTTGGAATTTACATTGACCTTCTCAGCCAACAGCCTTCTAATACTGGGTTCCCAGCTAGTTATGGTCCGTGGCAATGGGCCATTGGCCCATGCAAGTCCGACCATAGAACCCATGCTGCGAAGCATTAAAACCTATTCATCAGGTCTACTGGCTAGGCTCCAGTATGTTTGACAGTGAAGAATCGAGGTGGAAAGTTCAACACCACAGCACTGTCCAAATCCATAGATGGAGGTCTGAGAATTTTGAAATTATGTTAACAATTTGTTAGGAAAACGGCTTGGAAAGTTATATTAGCATGACGCTTGATGCCGATCCAATCAAGGCTTGACAGGTTAGTCCCCACCCTCCAGTGGACGTCATCCTCCATGCCCATTGTTTGCCTTGTACCTGACAGAACAGACTCTGGTATTTTGTTTTAACGGTGCTGAGGTGATTTAAGGAACCATAACAGAAAAAGACATGCAGACCATATTCTCATGCCTGTCTTAGTCTAAACACATCCAGATTTTTATAAAAGCGTTGTACAGGGGGGTGATTTGCTGACATTATTTACATGGGGAAAGTTCTGCAGTCTTCCTGTCGGCCAGCAGATCAGGATTTAGGAATTTTTTGGCAGTGACCTCCATCTAGATTTGTGTGCTAGCGGGTTCCCCCCCCCCCCCCCCCACCCTCCTTGAAAGCCCACCATCCTCCTTAAAAGGAGCCCCATACAGAACCAAAGCCTGAAACTCATTCAGAAGCAGCTCTCTTCCTCTGTCAGTAACACCAACACCCCTCAACATTCTAAATGTATGCCCTTCGATGTTTCTATCCTGCCTATCTTTGGAGGGGGAACTCTGCAGACGCTTCCTGTATCCCCGAAGAGAAGAGTGATGCAACGGAGAACAGCCAGCAGTCCAACAGATTGGGTTCTCTCTTCAGCAGCCATATGGGACCACAGAGAGCCCAGTCTGGTTTTCATCCTCAGTCAAGTCAGTCAGCTGCCCTGCCCTAGCTCTGTACACAATGGATTGGGAGCAGGCCCATGACTTTGACTTTTAACTCACTTTGCAGATTCCATGCTCTGCCGCCAGTCTGGCCCAATATGCTGCGCAGAACCTCCCTTGATGTGTCAGCCAGAGCAGCTTTGAATCCAATCATAAGGCCATAGGTTCCCCCTGTAATAGTCCATCCCTGTTCCTGGAGAGGGGACACTAGGGAATTGCGTTTATGGTCAGCAATGTGGAAAAAGACAGATTGATTTTTCGCCACAAATCTCAGGTCCCTCAGTGATGTATTTCAGCAGAGGAAAACTGATAAATAGTCTGGTAAATCTATACGGTAGTTAATCTGAGGAGATAACAATTTACTCCTTCGGCTCGCACTCTACGGCTGACAGTCGTTTATCACGATCTTTGTGAATTGTTCTTATCAGTTAAAAAGCACTGAATCTAATATGGTGATGGAATAAAGCCACCATCATCTATTCCCACACAATTCCTGCCGAGTATATATCTTTCAGTCAAACACTCAAACTCATGGTAAAAACTCATACGAAAGAAGAGGGTCCATTTTGTGCATTTTCTAGTTCAAATGCACTAAATCTAAAATGGGGATTGAATATTGTTTTGCTATACAATACAGTCAAGTGTCTTCTGTACATCTTCCAGAATGCACCGTCAAACTCATGCTACTACTCACGCTACTTCCCAGACAGATCTAGGGAAGCAAGAGAGTCCATGTGCATTTTCTTATCAGTAAAAAAGCAATGAATCTAACATAATGATAGCAATAATGCCATACATGTAGGCAGGCTATTTCTATAGTGCCAAACATATTCCAGAATCAAACTCATGTTACTACTCAAGCTACTGAACAGACTGTTATAACTAAGAAATCGAGAGAGTGGATTTTGCACTCCTTTGGAATATGATTGAACGAGTTAATGAAATAAATCTGGACTGAATTGAATGAGTCAGTCTGTCTGCCTGTCATGCAGGTTATCAGTCTGTCAAGATTTTCAAACACCATTTAGCAGGCTGAGTGTCTCAGTGGTCTGTTTTGAGTGGCTTCCCCCGGCCTTCGTATCCGTCACACAAACAGAGGCAGCCCCCAGGTCTAGTCTATCCCTCATCCTTCTCTCCCATATTGGACTCGGAGCGAAGTAGAGAGAGGGCTTTCAGGCTATAATTAAATTCCAATCCCAGCTCTCACTTCTCCACTGGCCGTCCCCGGCTCTCTCAGTGGGAGGTTGAGAAGTTGGGATTGCCGCCTGTTGTGGTTTGTTTGAAAGCTCTCTGGAAGAGTTCTCTGGAAACCCCTGCTATAACGATGGAATTCGCACATGTGGTGCAACAGCGGTGGGCCCCTCTATGCTCAGTCAGTACAGGCAGAATCATGGAATCATAGAATAGAATCATGTATGGTTCTCTGTCCTGCCCATTCAACTGGGAGAAGTCAAGAGCCTCACTGCTTGTTGTGTGTGTGACTCACGTCCCCCCGTCTCTCTCTCAGGGGGAATGGTATTCGTGTATACTGTCACGTCATCTGTCATTGTCGGTTATGAAAAGCCATGATAGCCTGCATATGATATCACGATTATGATAGCTTGCCATCGTACACACATTATGACACATACCTCGAGTGCTGCACCACTCCATTCTCCACTGTCTTCCACTTTTTCTTCCTAGTACTGCACTCCCAGCACACTACCACAGACAACGGCAGATCATTGGCATCGATCCATGGATACAAACTGGAATCAGCTGCAGCAGCGGGGTGTCAGGCATTGCCTCCTGACAGCGATATGAGGGCTGGACTGCACAAGTCCAGTCGGGCAGGCAGGGACTAGCACTGTAGGAGAGACAGGCAGAGTTCTGCACCACTGATCCACGTTGACAGTGATGGACAGGTTCTGAGAGGAGAGCTGATGGCCGGGCTTTTTCGCCACTCTGGACAGTTCTTTGAAAGGATGGACAAGACGGTCGCAGGGCTTCAAAGTCAGCAGGACGTTTTGTCTTGTGTGTGTGTGTGTGTGTGTGTGTTCGTGCGTGTGCGTGTGTGTGTGTGTGTGTGTGTGTGTGTGTGTGTGTGTGTGTGTGTGTGCGTGCGTGCGTGCGTGCGTGTGCGTGTAATGGCAAACGGACAAGCAGAACAATACACGTTAAAGAGGAGGAACACTTGAGTTATTGATTCTGTTGGATTTTTACCACAAATGTCCATACAAGACATACAAGATTCCATTAGCCTATGTAACTCTGATGATTTAGTGACCAAACATTGTTTACATGGTGGCTGAATACTACAATGCAATGGAAAATTAATGTATATGGTAATTTGGGGTATTATCAACAGTAACATACTGTGAAAGAGTCATACGGCACTGTAAAAAATGTATATATTGAGATTCAGTCAAAATTACTCATTTTATGTAGCGAAGTAAACTACATTTGCAAAATTTGTTGAGTTGACAATGATTTTTAAGTTGAGTTGCCTTCAACTCACTCAAAATGTCCAAATGTATTAAATCAAGTCACCAAAAAACAATGTGTTTATCAAATTAGAAATTCACAACCATAAAGTTTTGCGTTGACAAAAAACATCAAGTTTTTAGAACCAGAACTTATCAAATTGGCTTAACTTATGAAATCAAGTTGAATCACCTAAGAACTACATGTTTACTCAACTTATACATTCACAACAACAATCTACTGAAGCAACATAACAGCTGTGTTGAGTTAACATGTCAAGTTAAGATGACTTCAACTTGTCTAATTGTCTATTTTTATAATTAAGTTGAATCAACAAAGATCAATGTGTTTACAATTTAGAAATTCACAAGCAAAAAGTCAAATCAACTGAAACAACATAACAGCTGTATTGACTAAAAATGTCAAGTTCAGATGACTTCAACTTATTTTTGGGGGCGGCAGAGCTTATTTGAATAATACCCAGAATGGTTTGCAATCGTTAATTGTTACATTTACATGTTGGTAATTTAGCTGCCGCTTTTATCCAGAGCGACTTCAATTAGTCAGTGCATAAAAATTTACAAGTAAAACGTTTCTGAAACAGCACTGAGAATGTCATTATAGTTAAAGTGTCATGTTGGTTGGTTGACATCACTGAGTGCACTGCCAGTTTTGAAACTGGTTAAAAAGTTTACACGAGCAAGAGACAGATGGGAGCATAAAGGTCCTTACTGAAATCTTCATTATATCATTGTTACACTATCATTTAAAAAAATATTTTTTCAGTAATTTACAGGTAATTAGCTGCCAGTAAGTTACTGTAAAAAAAAAAAAACATTTTTTTTTTTACAGTTTAGGTTTGTTTAGTGTACAAAACATCAGGAACATCTTCCTAATGTGTAGTTTCATTCCCTTTTGCCCTCAGAACATCCTCAATTCGTCGGGGCATGGACTCTACAAGGTGTTAAAAGCGTTCCACAGGGATGCTGGCCCATGTCGACTTCAATGCCTTCCACAGTTGTGTCAACTGGGTGGTGGAACATTCTTGATACACATGGGAAACTGTTGAATGTGGAAAAACCCAGCAGCGTTGCAGTTCTTGACACACTCAAGCCGATGAGCCTGGCACCTGCTACCATACCCCGATCAAAGGCACTTAAATCTTTTGTCTTGATCGTTCACCCTCTGATTGGCACACATACACAATCCATGTCTCAATTGTCTCAAGGCTTAAAAATCCTTCTTTAACTTGTCTCCTCCCTTAATCCTAAACTGATTAAGTGGATTTAACAAGTGACATCAATAAGGGCTCATAGCTTTAGCTTCACCTGGTCAGTCTATGTCATGGAAAGAGCAGGTGTTCCTAATGTTTTGTACACTTGTTGTGTATATAGTCTACTTAACTTGATAGTAAATTATATTAATTGAAAATAAGGAGTCATTTGTAAATGGAGGCTTGTTATCTCTACTGAAACCTAAATTGATTAAACTATAAATAGTATATTTGACTGACAAACTGCAAAGTTGACTTACCTTTCTTTGATTAGTGAATCTGGTGTAAGTTACAATAGCTTGAAATGAAAAGTTGATAGAGCTTAAAAAATTCCATGCAACGGTATTTCTGGAAATTCGATAATATTGTACTGTGTCATTACACAGTACTTGCTTTGATTCTGTAATACGATTACAATGGGTGTACTGCAATAGGAAATACAGTAACTTACTTGCCAATTTGCTGCCTGTAAGTTACTGTCACATTCATGGCAAGTTTGACACCTTGACACATTGACACTTTAAGTTTACATCTGCAGTGCTGACAGTCAGAGACAAGTCCTATCATGCTATGAGCAGGAGTTATGTGTCACAGAAAATGTTCCTCTGCTCCTCCCAGCTAATCCAGTGTTCAGGTTCCCTGCTAACTCATTAATTCAAGATTAAACGTCCCCAAGGGAAGCAATTAATGCTAAACTTATTAGACAATATGCGGCCCTTTGGGCCGCAGTCTAATCTGGATGGTAGGGCCCCAGGTTGTGTCACTTACCCAGCTGTCAGCTTTGATGACTCACACACATATGAACACAGACGCAATAACGCACGCGAAAACACAGACACACACACACACAAAAACACACACACAGAGTCCCAAAAGTGTTTGTGTTGGGTGTGTGTGTTTGTCTATGTTTGTTTGTGTGTGTGTAGGTCATTGCGTGTGTCTGTGTGTGCTGTTTACTGAGTGTGTCTAGGCGAGAGGATCTATAGTGTATAGTATGTACAGTATGTGAGTGTGCAGAAGCCTATGCGTGTGTGTGCATGTGAATATTTCTGTGTGTATCTCAAGGACAACTAGGACAACCTTCTCAACAGACACACATTTTACAGACATGCACACATCTGCGGAGAGCAGACTCGTAGAGGAGAGCTGTATGTCCTCTTTACGACAAAATGAATCTTCTCTGAATACTTATGACTACTCCTTTAAGATTTGTTCTTCCTGTGCAAAATATATAGGCCTATGTCCAAAACATGTAGGACAATTGATGTACTGTATTTTCATCATTGATGCTACAATACTGTAGAAAGGGGCCACATCTTACCCATTGCTGTCCTCAACTACTGGACACTATGTTGCTGGAGTGCAACTTTTCACAGAGTAATCCACAGACTCAAGCCCTTCTATTATGATATAATTTACGTTTTTTTAAATGTTGCCTCGATTAATAATTAACGAGGCACAATGTACGACAAATGATCAATAATCGAATAGTCTACGGCAAGCACTGGGTAGGGGGTTAAGAAGTGTGTGTGTGTGTGTGTGTGTGTGTGTGTGTGTGTGTGTGTGTGTGTGTGTGTGTGTGTGTGTGTGTGTGTGTGTGTGTGTGTGTGTGTGTGTGTGTGTGTGTGTGTGTGTGTGTTTGTGTGTTTGCATGAGGTGGTCAGAGACTCAGAGACAGACCCAGCTTTAGGGGATCTTTTGAGGTTGTTAAACATGTTCCTGTTCACTTTACCAGCTGCCATTCTTAAATGGCACAATAAACTCCAGTAAACCCTAAAAGTCACCCGGGAAAACATGGAATGCTCTTTGAGCATCAAGTGGGGTCAAGGACAATCCTGCTACTCAATTCTCTTTTTTTCATATGTGTAATTTTTTAGGTGTACATAGATCAACACTAATAGATCACAAATAGTCATATATCACATAAAAATACAAAATAATGTATTTTATTCACTTATGCAAAATAGCAATCTAGAAATATTGGATATGGCACAGCCAGAAGAGGACTGGCCACCCCTCATAGCCTGGTTCCTCTCTAGGTTTCTTCCTAGGTTCTGGCCTTTCTAGGGAGTTTTTTCTAGCCACCGTGCTTCTACACCTGCTTGCTGTTTGGGGTTTTAGGCTGGGTTTTTGTACAGCACTTTGAGATATCAGCTGATGTACGAAGGGCTTTATAAATGCATTTGATTTGATTTGATTTGGACACTTCAATTAAATAAATAGGAAGCCAAAAATGTTTCAAACATGTTTGTTTTCTGCTATTAGATGATGAGAGTCATCATGAAGATAAGTCATTGTAACTCTATGCGATATTGTATTATATAATGAGTGTACAGTATTATACTAAACATATGTGCTGTAATTTCCACTGCCCCTGACAGATTATCTGCTACAGGGCCACTGTGTACTAGACGGATAAGGACGAACAAGCAGCCGTGGTTTTAGTGCTAGATGTTACATCTGGTCATATTGTGGTTGGTAGCCTATGACAGCTACTGGAACGATAAAGAGTATTGCTCTGAGAGCACTGAAACACAGCTAGTCTACCTTTACACCATCGCGGCCACAATAACACAGCTCCCTCTTATATGGATGAAGAACCCTGACTTCCTATTGAAAGTAGGCTACAGATTGGAATGATGCCCTCAAAGAACAGCTTTTCATTTTAAGATGAGAATGAACATCATAAAGGGCTATTCAGGCCTGTTTTTCAATACATATTGCAATGTTAATACCACGCACAGCCTTGAATCACTGACTAACAAAAGGAACACTTAGAAAAAAGCATTGTGGGGAAAATAATGTAACATTAAAAGCCACGTCTTATTCTGTAAAATGAAGGTGACTGTATTATGGAAAAGGTTCCCACAAATGCAATAATAACATTTATATACACAAAGTGAGGGGCTGTCAACAGTTTTTTCAAAGCACAGTATAGATGTTTGTTTGGTTATAAGGAGATATAAGTTGGGGAAAGTTGAGGAATGTTTGTACAGTGGGTGTACAGTGGGTATAATAGAGCAAGTGCTAACTGTTTTGCGGGGTGTTTTTCTTCCTTCTTTTCTAACACAAGATAAACAGATTACTGGAGTTCACACTGACTCTCCTCTTAAAGAAAATAGCATGTATCTACACCTCCCCTGCTGTTCCCTGCCTCCATTTTTTCCTTCCCTCATTTTTTTTTCTCGTGGAAATATGACTTGACCAATATCCTGCACAAAAGCAGTGATACATCGATGCATCACGGTGCAACATTCTAAATGTTTTTCTGTCTGTTCTGTGCATGACACAGTGGGCATTATCATGGTACCAGATATTTATTTTAAATTAAAAATAAACATCCACATTGTGTTAGGTAAAACAATAGATGTTAAAGTAAACCCTTTGGTTTCATAAGGTTTCATTGGTTTCACGATATAGGCTTGTCCTTATTCCAGAAAGCCCACCAGATCAAGTAGACCCTGGTATTATGTGTAAAGGAGTGAGTAACTGGCTGCAGGGAAGTCAGGCGCAGGAGAGCAGAAATGGGTAGCAAATGGAGCCCTTTATTGAGGCGAACAAAACACAGCACTCAGAAAACTAAACACGCAGAAAACTAAACACACACGGGTTACAATAACCCGGTACAAACCAGCCTGGAGTACACATACATTTACACATAACAATTCCACACACAGACATGGGGGGAAACAAAGGGTTATATGCAAGACGAGTAATGGGGGAATGCGGTAAAGCAAGGCAAAACAAATGGAAAATGAAAGGTGGATCGGCGATGGCTAGAAGACTGGTGACGTCGACCGCCGAACGCCGCCCGAACAAGGAGAGAGACCGACTTCGGCAGAAGTCGTGACAGTAACCCACCTTGATGCGCGGCTCCAGCAGCCGCTGACACCGGCCTCGGGGACGACCCGGAGGGAGAGGCGCAGGGCGATCTGGCCGGAGACGGTGGAACTCCTGCAGCATTGAAGGGTCCAACACGTCCTCCACCGGGACCCAGCACCTCTCCTTCGGTCCGTACCCCTCCCACTGCATGAAGTACTGAAGGCCCCTCGCCCGACGCCTCGAATCCAGTATGGAGCGAATATGCCGGGGCCCCCTCGATGCCCAGAGGGGGCGCAGGAACCTCCCGCACCTCAGACTCCTGCAGTGGGCCAGCCACCACCGGCCTGAGGAGAGACACATGGAACGAGGGGTTAATACGGAAATCGGGGGGAAACTGTAACCTGTAACTAACCTCGTTCAGTCTCCTCAGGACAAACTGCGGACCCAGCTTCCAGCAGGGCAGGCGGAGGGGCAGGTTTCGGGTCGAGAGCCAGACCCAGTTCCCCGGTGCGAACACTGGGGCCTCACTGCGGTAGCGGTCTGCGCTGGTTTTCTGGCGCAGCACGGCCCGCTGGATGTGAACATTTTTATTTTTTTATTTTTTTATCTGTTCTTTTATATATATCTGTCCCATGTCTCCTCCGTGCGCCTGAACCAGTCGTCCACCGCAGGAGCCTCGGTCTGACTCTGATGCCAAGGCACCAGAACCAGCTAGTACCCCAGTACGCACTGGAAGGGAGAGAGGTTAGTAGAGGAGTGGCGGAGCGAGTTCTGAGCCATCTTGGTCCAGGGCACGAACGCCGCCCACTCCCCCGGACGGTCCTGGCAATAAGACAGCAGAAACCTACCCACATCCTGGTTCACTCTCTCCACCTGCCCATTACTCTCGGGGTGAAACCCCCAGAGGTAAGGCTGATCGAGACCTCCAGACCTTCAATGTGAACTGGGGACCTCGATCAGACACTATATCCTCAGGCACCCCATAGTGCCGGAAGAAGTGCCTAAACAAGGCCTCCGCAGTCTGTAGGGTTGTAGGGAGACCGGGCAGAGGGAGGAGATGGCAGGACTTAGAGAAATGGTCCACCACGACCAGGATCGTGGTGTTACCTTGTGAGGGTTGGAGATCGGTAAGAAAATCAATCGACAGGTGCGACCAAGGCCGTTGTGGAACGGGTAAGGGGAGTAGCTTCCCTCTGGGCAGGTGCCTAGGAGCCTTATGCTGAACGCACACCGAGCAGGAGGAAACATAAACCCTTACATCCTTAGCCAAGGTGGATCACCAGTACATCCCACTCAAACAGCGCACTGTCCGACCAATCCCTGGATTACCAGAGGAGGGGGACGTGTGAGCCCAATAGATCAGCCAGTCACGGACAGCAGACGGAACGTACAGATGCCGAGCGGGACACTGGAGGAGAGTGGGCTCTGCACGTAACGCCTGCTCAATGTCCGCGTCCAGCTCCCATACTACCGGCGCCACCAGGCAGGAGGCCGGGAGTATGGAGGTAGGATCCATGGGCCGCTCCTCTGTGTCATACAGCCGGGACAGTGCGTATGCCTTCACATTCTGGGAACCTGGTCTGTAAGAAAGGATGAAAACAAAACGGGTGAAAAACATGGCCCTTGCCTGACGAAGATTCAGTCGCCTTGCTGCCCGGATGTACTCCAGGTTGCGGTGGTCAGTACAGATGAGAAAAGGGTGTTTAGCCCCTTCAAGCCAATGTCTCCACGTCTTCAACGCTTTGACGACAGCCAACAGCTTCCGGTCCCCCACATCATAGTTTCGCTCCGCCGGGCTGAGCTTCTTCGAGAAGAAGGAACAGGGGCGGAGCTTCGGTGGCGTGCCAGAGCGCTGAGAGAGCACGGCTCCTATCCCAGCTTCGGACGCGTCCACCTCCACCGTGAACCCCAAAGAGGAATCCGGATGGGCCAGCACAGGCACCGAGGTAAACAGAGATGACCAAAAGCCCTATCCGCTTCTGCCAACCACTGCAACCGATCCGGACCCCCCTTTAGCAGTGAGGTAATGGGAGCCGCTACCTGACCAAAACGCCGGATAAACCTCCGGTAGTAAATGGCAAACCCTAGAAACCGCTGCACCACCTTTACTGTGGTGGGAGTCGGCCAATTACGCACGGCTGAGGTGGAAATCCGGTATCCTAGGAAGGAGACGGACTGCTGGAAGAACAGGTATTTCTCAACCTTGAGATACAGGTCAAGCTCCAACAGTCGACCAAGCACCTTGCGCACCAAGGACACATGCTTGGCACGTGCGGCGGAGTATATCAGAATGTCATCGATATACACCACTACACCCTGAAAATCTCGTCCACAAAGGCTTGGAAAACTGATGGAGCATTCATCAACCCGTACGGCATGACGAGGTACTCATGATGCCCCGAGGTGGTACTGAACGCTGTCTTCCATTCGTCTCCCTCCCAGAAACGCACCAGGTTGTAAGCGCTCCTGAGATCTAGATTCGTGAAGAAGCGCGCCCCGTGCATTGACTCAATAACTGTGGCTATGAGAGGTAGCGGATAACTGTAGTTCACAGTGATCTGGTTTAGGGCTCGATAGTCAATACACGGGGGCAGAACTCCTCCTTCTTCTTCACAAAAAAATAAACTTGAAGAGGCGGGTGAGGTGGAGGACAGAATGTATCCCTGACGCAGAGATTCGGAGACATATGTCTCCATGGCCGCCGTCTCTGCCTGTGACAGGGGATACACGTGACTCCCAGGAAGTGCAGCGTCTACCTGGAGGTTTATCGCACAATGCCCCCGACGATGAGGTGGTAATTGAGTCACCTTCTTCTTGGAGAAGGAGAGAGCCAAATCGGAATATTCGGGGGGAATGCACACGGTGGAGACCTGGTCTAGACTTTCCACCATAGTAGCACCAACGGAAACCCCTAAACACCTCCCCGAGCACTCTCGTGACCACCCTGTTAGAGCCCTCCGTTGCCATGAAACCGTGGGGTCATGACAGGCTAACCAGGGTAGGCCTAGCACCATGGGAAACGCAGGAGAGTCAACGAGGAAGAGACTGATTCTCTCCTTGTGACCCCCTGCGTCACCATGCCCAGGAGAGCGGTGGCCTCCCTAATTAACCATCTCCTTCTCCCCACACAGTGTTGGCCCACTCCAGAGCTTTCCCGAGAGGCACGGGACGAGGGCGGACACCCTCTCAAGACCCGAGGGAGCTGGGTGAACGGTTGCCAGGTATAAATCCAGCTGCAGCAGGAAACCCTGGCAGCGTGCGGCCGTCCCATAGTACTCCCTGGGAAGTGCAAGACGAATCCCCCTGGAACCAGGTGCGGAGGGGGTGAGTAGCGGAGACCCCTGTTGTGCTGGTGGCTGTGCTGGAGGGACTCCCTGTCTCTCCCAGCAGTCCATCGTCTGGAGGCGCTCCTCGACTGCGCTACCAGGGGTACTTGCTCCTGCGGACTCCATAATTCTGGTGTGGAATTCTGCGTAACTGGCTGCAGGGAATTCGGGCACAGGAGAGCAGAAATGCGTAGCAAACGGAGCCTTTTATTGAGGCGAACAAAACACGGCACTCAGAAAACTAAACACACACGGGTTACAATAACCCGGCACAAACCAGCCTGGAGTATACATACATTTACACATAACAATTCCACACACAGACATGGGGGTTATATTCAAGACAAGTAGAGGGTTATATTCAAGACAAGTAATGAGGGAATGCAAACCAGGTGTGCGGGAAAACAAGACAAAACAAATGGAAAATTAAAGGTGGATCGGCAATGGCTAGAAGACTAGTGACGTCGACGTCGAACGCCGCCCGAACAAGGAGAGGGACCGACCTCGGCGGAAGTCGTAACATTATGTGGCTTAACGATGAGGAGAAACTGTATTTTTGTTGGGGCCATTGTGTATTTCAGTGAGCAGAATTTTTTTATGAAGCCTGGAATAAAAGTAAAAGGGTGACATAATTAAATTATACAAATATTTAGCAAAGTGCACGTAATAGACTACCGGTCAAAAGTTTTAGAAGACCTACTCATTCAACGGTTTTTCTTTATTTTTACTATTTTCTACATTGTAGAATAATAGTGAAGACATCAAAACTGTGAAATAAATAGCCACCCTTTGCCTTGATGACAGCTTTGCACACTCTTGGCATTCTCTCAACCAGCTTCACCTGAAATGAGTTTCCAACAGACTTGAAGGAGTTCTCACATATGCTGAGCACTTGTTGGCTGCTTTTCCTTCACTCTGCGGTCCGACTCATCCCAAACCATCTCAATTTGGTTGAGGTCAGAGGATTGTGGAGGCCAGGTCATCTGATGCAGCACTCAATCACTCTCCTTCTTGGTCAAATAGCCCTTACTCAGCCTGGAGGTGTGTTGGGTCATTGACCTGTTGAAAAACAAATGATAGTCCCACTAGTCCCAAGCCCAAACAAGATGGGATGGCATATCGCTGCAGAATGCTGTGGTAGCCATGCTGGTTAAGTGTGTCTTGAATTCTAAATAAATCACAGACAGTGTCACCAGCATAGTACACCATAACACCTCCTCCTCCATGCTTTACGGTGGGAAATACACATGCGGAGATCATCTGTTCACCCACACCGCGTCTCACAGACACGGCGGTTGCAACCAAAAATCTACAATTTGGACTCCAGACCAAAGGACAAAATTCCACTGGTCTAATGTCCATTGCTTGTTTATTGGCCCAAGCAAGTCTCTTCTTATTGTTGTCCTTTTGTATTGGTTTCTTTGCAGCAGTTCAATCATAAAGGCCTGATTCACACAGTCTCCTCTGAACAGTTGATGTTGAGATGTGTCTGTTACTTTAACTCTGTGAAGCATTTATTTGGGCTGCAATTTCTGAGGCTAGTAACTCTAATGAACTTATCTCCTGCAGCACAGGTGACTCTGAGTCTTCCATCCCTGTGGTGGTTGAGAGATGTTTATTCCATAGAGAGGTGTTTTTTCCATAGAGAGCTGTTTATTCTCTGTTGGTTGGGGCGTGATAGTGACTATGGTGGGTCATCTAGGTGATTAATGGTTTATGTTGACCTGGTATGGTTCCCAATCAGAGACAGCTGTTTATCGTTGTCTCTGATTGGGGATCATATTTAGGCAGCCATTTCCTCATTGTGCCTGGTGGGATCTTGTCTACAGATAGTTGCCTGTGTGCACACCAGTAGCGTCACTTTTCGTTTATTGTTTTGGTGAGTTTCGATTTATTAAAATATGTGGAACTCTAGGTTTATTATTATTGCTTGGTTAACCTTATCTACTTGTATTTATTTTCATTCTTTATGCGGTGCATACTGCATAGAAGAATTATGACTGAATTATTGCTGTGAATCATTGTAGTATGTGTCAATTTATCCCTGTAAGGGATGGGGTTGCTAACTGGCAATTTGACACAAAAAAAATATTAATTTCATTCACAATGTTTTGAAATGCCAAAACACGGTAATTGATATTATTTTTTTCACTAAAGCTCTCAACAGTGCTATTCTAATTTTCACAGTTGAAATAATCTCAAATATGCTTACATTTCTACCACTTTAAACACTGTCTGAAAGACATCACTGGCTGCTGCAGAATCTAAACTTCTAAACTGTGACTGTTAACAGAGCGACCGTAATCTTCTTACAGGCAATAATTTCAACAATAACCCCCTAAAAGCCAGGAGAAAGGAGAACCATATATTTCCGAGTCAGGTAAGTTAAACTAGAATCAACAACATGATCGCAGTTTGACAAAGACTATTGACTATTGGCCTTGATGACACTGACTGACGCTCTGCCGTGACTCTTTGTCTACCATCACCTGTTGCCAGGTAACGTAACAAGAAACAAACTAATGCAGTTCAATCAACATATTTTCTTCCTCCTCCCTCCCTCCCTCCCACTCTGGTTCATGGGAAAGGCTCCACTCAAGGTTAGAGACAAGCTGAACCTCTGAAAGGGTAGCATAAAGGTAACATATGAATTTGCATTAGTATACACAGAAAAAGTCCTAATGCAAAGTTACAACCCCACTTTCCTTTTGTTCAAGTTATTACATATAACCGATCAGAATTCCGAAGAATACCAAAGTTAAAAAAATAAAAAAAATCTGGGGTGGGTGATGTAACATGGAGGACCCGGCAAGCCAGTATATTCCCTATAATGTAAACTCCAACAGAAATACCTTCAAATGTATAACTGCAAATTAAACCAAATAGTTTGTACTCGTGACAACTGGTTTCAATTTCATAGTCAGCCAACGTACAAGCAAATACATTATGAATTTATTGCTACATATGAACTTGCAAGGTTGATAGCCAACTAGTCTGCTAACGTTAGCCCAACTAGCCTGCTAACGTTAAGTTAGCAGTACATGAGTCAGCCAGTTGCGATCAACACCTAGATACAGCTACATTAATGACTCCAACCTAAGTGTATGTAAACTTCGACTTCAATTGTAAATTCACACATTTTGCCCCTAGCCTGAGAGGATGGATGTTCAATATGTAGATAGATGCAGAAGGGTAATGTTGCCGAGGAAAGGAAGTTAGGCTAGTTAGCAAGCATTTTAACCAGGTGGCCTAGGACAACAAACTAAAAGTGTGCACTGTATGACAGAGTCATAGACGGTTTCGTCAACATGAAAGAAAGGACAATGGCATCTGCGTTTCTCTACAAGTAGGGTGAGTCAGCAGCACACACACACACACACACACACACACACACACACACACACACAAATCAGAACCATGGACGTTCACATCATATTTAGCTTACTCTGATTGGACTCAATAGTTTTTGGTATCTTTTAGTTGTCATTGTATTACACTAATTATAGGTGATAAAATGTTCAATTTGAAATGGTGCTGGAATAGGGGAGGCAGCTCCTGTTATCTTTGCAACTTGCGGTAACTCTCCGTGGTTCTAAATCAATAGTTATTTAGTAGTCCGAAAATGTTGGAAACATTAACTTGCTTGACCATGCAGCCATGGTTTGTTACATGCAATATGCTTTGTGAACTTCACCGGACAGATGTCGCTCTCCGGTTTTGTGATGAATCAAAGTGTGGTTGAACTTATTCTGCCATTATGTCTTGGTGTTAGGCCTATGTATCACAGTGCCAAGACATATGAACTAACAGGTTATAGAGCAAACAATGCAATTATCACAACACAGGTTGTAATATGGCTTTTCTTCTGGCTTGGCTTCCCAAGTGTATTTACCCACGTACCTCTACTGGGTACTGCAACATTAGAGCAAGCAGGTATGATTTTCTCTTTCATTTTGAGTCCAAGGAAAGGCACCAGAGCCTGCCGTGCTAATAGTTTCACACTAGATAACACAGCCACAAAGTCTGTGAAAAGCATGCTGCATGGCCAAATAAAATGCCATTTTATTGTCACGTACACATGGTTAGCAGATGTTAATGCGAGTGTAGAGAAATGCTTGTGCTTCTAGTTCCGACCATGCAGTAATATCTATCAAGTAATCTAACAATTTCACAACTACCTTTTTCACACAAGTGTAAAGGAATGAATAAGAATATGTACATATCAATACATGGATGAGCGATGGCCGAACGGCATAAGCAAGATGCAGTAGTTGGTATAGAGTATACATATGAGATGAGTAATGTAGGGTATGTAAACATTATATAAAGGGGCATTGTTTAAAATGACTAGTGATACATTTATTACATCCAATTTTGTATTATTAAAGTGGCTAGAGATTTGAGTCCGTATGTTGGCAGCAGCCACTCAATGTTAGTGAAGGATGTTTAACAGTCTGATGGCCTTGAGATAGAAGCTGTTTTTCAGTCTCTCTGTCCCAGCTGTGATGCACCTGTACTGACCTCGCCTTCTGGATGATAGCGGGGTGAACAGGCAGTGGCTCGGGTGGTTGTTGTCCTTGATGATCTGTTTGGCCTTCCTGTGACATCGGGTGGTATAGGTGTCCTGGAGGGCAGGTAGTTTGCCCCCGTTGGTGGGTTGTGCAGACCTCACTACCCTCTGGAGAGCCTTACGGTTGTGGGCGGAGCAGTTGCCATACCAGGCGGTGATACAGCCCAACAGGATGCTCTCGATTGTGCATCTGTGAAAGTTTGAGTGTTTTTGGTGACAAGCCAAATTTCTTCAGCCTCCTGAGGTTGAAGAGGCGCTGTTGCGTCTGCGTGGGTGGACCATTTCAGTTTGTCCGTGATGTGTACACTGAGGAACTTAACTTTCCACCTTCTCCACTACTGTCCCGTTGATGTGGATAGGGGGGTGCTCCTGCTGTTTCCTGAAGTCCACGATCATCTCTTTTGTTTTCTGCTCATCTGCATGAACATGCCTTAGGCATGCTGCAAGGAGACATGAGGACTGCAGATGTGGCCAGGGCAATAAATTACAATCAGTACTGTGAGATGCCGAAGACAGCGCTACAAGGAGACAGGATGGACAGCTGACCGTCCTTGCAGTGGCAGACCACATGTAACAACATCTGTACAGGATCGGCACATCTGAACATCGCACCTACAGGACAGGTACAGGATGGCAACAACAACTGTCCGAGTTACACCAGGAACGCACAATCCCTCCATCAGTCCTCAGACTGTCTGCAATAGGCTGAGAGGTTGGACTGAGGACTTGTAGGCCTGTTGTTAGGCAGGTCCTCACCAGACATCACCGGCAACAACGTCGCCTATGGGCACAAACCCACCGTCGCTGGACCGAGACAGGACTGGCAAAAAAGTGCTCTTCGCTGACGAGTCGCGGATTTGTCTCTCCAGGGGTGATGGTCTAATACATGTTTATCGTCGAAGGAATGAGTGTTACACTGAGGCCTGTACTCTGGAGCAGGATTGATTTGGAGGTGGAGGGTCTGTCATGGTCTGGGGCGGTGTGTTACAGCATCATCGGACTGAGCTTGTTGTCATAGCAGGCAATATCAACGCTGTGCGTTACAGGGAAGACATCCTCCTCCCTCATGTGTTACCCTTCCTGCAGGCTCATCCTGACATGACCCTCCAGCATGACAAAGCCACCAGCCATACTGCTGGTTCTGTGCAAGATTTCCTGCAAGAAAGGAATGTCAGTGTTTTGCCATGGCCAGCGACGAGGCCGGATCTCAGTCCCATTGAGCACTTCTGGGCCCTGTTGGATCGAAGGGTGAGGGCTAAGCCATTCCCCCCAGAAATGTCCGGGAACTTGCAGGTGCCTTGGTGGAGGAGTGGGGTAACATCTCACAGCAAGAATTGACCAATTCTGGTGCAGTCCATGAGGAGGAGACGCACTGCAGTACTTAATGCAGCTGGTGACCACACCAGATACTGACTGTTACCTTTGATTTTGACCCCCCCTTTGTTCAGGGACACATTTTTCCATTTCTGTTAGTCAAATATATGTGGAACGTGTTCAGTTTATGTCTCAATTGTTGAATCTTGTTATGTTCATACAAATATCTACACATGTTAAGTTTGCTGAAAATAAGCGCAGTTGACAGTGAGAGGATGTTTTTTTTTTTGCTGAGTTAAGAAATATCACATTTACATAAGTATTCAGTACTTTGTTAAAGCCACTTTTTGCAGCGATTACAGCCTCGAGTCTTCTTGGGAATGACGCTACATGCTTGGCACACCTGTATTTGGGGATCTTCTCTGCAGATCCTCTCAAGCTCTGTCAGGTTGGATGGGGTGCGTCGCCGCATAAGTATTTTCAGGTCTCTCCAGAGATTTGCAATCGGTTTCAAGTCCGGGCTCTGGCTGGGCCACTGAAGGAAATTCAAAGACTTGTCCCGAAGCCACTCCTGCTTTGTCTTGGCAGTGTTGTCTTGGCTGGGAGCTTATGTTCATTGTCCTGCTGGAAGGTGAACCTTTGTTCCAGTGAGGTCCTGAGCACTCTGGAGCAGGTTTTCATGAAGAATGTCTCTGTACTTTGCTCCATTCATCTTTCCCTCGATCCTGACTAGTCTCCCAGTCCCTGCCACTGAAAAACATCCCCACGGCAATGTGTTGCCACCACCGTGCTTCATTGTAGGAATGGTGCCAGGTTGCTTTGCATTCAGGCCAGAGTTAAATCTTGTTCATCAGACCAGAGAATCTTGTCTTTAGGTGTCAATTGGCAAACTCCAAGCGGCAGGCCAATCTGCTGTTTGGCCACTCTACCGTAAATACATGATTGGTGGAGTGCTGCAGAGATGGTTGTCCTTCTGGAAGGTTCTCCCATCTGCAGAGAGGAACTCTGGAGCTCTGTCAGGGTGACCATCGGGTTCTTGGTCACCTCCCTGACCAAGGCCCTTCTCCCCCGAATGCTCAGTTTGGCTGGGCGGCCAGCTCTAGGAAGAGTCTTGTTGGTTCCAAACATCTTCCATTTAAGAATGAGGAAGGCCACTGTGTTCTTGGGGACCTTCAATGCTTCAGACATTTTTGTTTAAACCCTTAGTTTTCCTCAGTTCTTTGCTCTGTGTTTGAATGTTGGCACCCAGCCCCAGTGATGCTGTGAACATTTGTTCCGCCAGTTGGACTCTCTTGTGGTACTCTGTTTTTGTTCTTGTTTATTTATTTTTGATTATCTTTTGAGGCTTTTTTTCTGCTGTACCTACCACCTTGTGGATTTACCTTTTTGTCTTGGAGGATTACCTTTGTTCTCTTGGAATTACTTTTGACGTTGTGGATTTATATTTTTGCTGGAAGAACTTTCGTTTTACTTTATTAAAACACTGTCTCAAGTACTGCTGTGTCTGCCTCATCTTCTGGGTTCTGCTGACTATTCGTGGCTCAGTTTGCTAAGGGACTGTTTCTCATACCAGCGACCCGGGTTCATAACCCGGTCCTGACAGAAACACAGAGCAAAGAACTGAGGAAAACTAAGGGTTTAAATACAATCAAGGGAAACGAGGCACAGGTGCAAATAATAACTGGGAACAAGGGAAAACAAAAGGGTCAAAAAGCACAATGGGGGCATCTAGTAACCAAAACCGGCACAACCCTGGCCAAATCCTGACAATCATGGCTTGGATTTTGCTCTGACATGCTCTGTCAACTGTGGGACCTTATATTGACAGCTGTGTGCCTTTCCAAGTCATGTCCAATCAATTGAATTTACCACAGGTGGACTCCAAGTTGTAGAAACATCTCAAGGATGATCAATGGAAACAGGATGCTCCTGCACTCAATTAAATTTCTAGTCTCATAGCAAAGGTCTGAATACTTATGTAAGGTATTTCTGTTTTTATTTTTTTATCTACAAAACCTGTTTTCACTTTGTCATCTTGGGGTTTTGTGTGTAGATTGATTGATAAAAAATATTTTAGAAAAAGGCTTGTAACGTAACAAATTGTGGAAAAGTAAAGGGATCTGAATACTTTCCGAATGCACTGTATAGACTTTATTTGTGTCAACGTCTTAGATTGTCTGGCTTGTATTGCTCCATATCTGAATATAAGCACAGACCCAGCATTACTGACATGAATTTGACCAATCTTACTACATTTTTTCAGGACATGCATTCTTAGGGAAATGAGTGGATCAGAGGAGGAATCTCACAATAACTTCTGGCTTTGTAGCTGTAAAAGTTTATCAAAACCAACATATTCCCTCATGTTACGGAGCTAAAAAATAAAGTGACGTGTGTGAGTGCAGGTGCGTCACCCATTATTTTAGAAGGGGCATAAAGATGGAGGCGGGGTGGTTTAGAAGAGCCATAATCATGATGCCTAATTCTATTCAAAAATCAAAACCTTAGATTGTAGAATTTCTAACATACCTCTTTACCTGTTTAATGGTCATTTTAATGAGGGTGTTATTCTGACTGTTGTAAATCACACATCTCAATATACTGAACTAACCCACCTAGGATATTACATGCAAATTACAACACAGTACATGGGATCATAACACACCATCAATGCAGGCACATATCATATGGCATCATAATTAATACACAAATATCCTGATATTATCATAAGGTGCCAGATTACATTTACACATTTCGTATCCTTCATGTCTAAGCATACCTCTCTATGCTCCTTACTGATGGTTATTTTTTTTTAAATAAACTAAATATGCTTCTCTGCATCTCAGCTAAAATCTGGGTTGAATACTGAAAGTAATGTGAGTTTTATTCAGTACATTTAGTAACTGTTTGATTTTCCAACAGGCATGCCAACTTAGTTAAGACAAGCTACTCCAACTTGATTGAGATCCTGAAATGGCTAGGTGGCTAGTTATGAGGTTGGAAGATTGGGAACCAGCTAGCTGGCTCGCTAAAGCAAACTTCATAAAATGGCTCGGTGGTTAGTATAACAGAGGAACAAAAAAAACTTTTTGTTTTATTTATTAATCAGTACGATGCATATCTTGATCAAATGAATTTACAAACATACCTCCTGCTGAGTGGGGAGGGGGGGGGGCGGACTCTTTGCCTGGTCCAGTCAGTGTGCCCCCTCCACAAAATACAGTGGACAGATTTTTTTAAATAAATAATTATGATGACAGCGCTGTCTTGTGTCTTTCTTTTCTTAGACTCCACTGGATGAATGAAAAGAGTTCACAGCCCCTTAGCAGCGGGATACCTTTGAGTCATTCTCCACTTTTTACAGGGACTTATTCACAGCTAATTTACTTACAATAGTTTCAACCACGTACTGAGACTGTGCCCCCCCAAAATACAGTACAGTACAGTCAAAACCACGTGGAGATAATCGCCAAGCTTGGGAAATCAATGTTCTGGTGAGGAGCTATTGCTTTCCAAGCAAAGGCCGACTCCAAACAATGTTCCTTTATTGAATCACAAGGGTTTCAAGATCACGGTGGCAGGCTATAAAGGCCGTCACTGTTAAAGCAATAGGATATGCTACTGTCATTTGACCCTGAACTGTATAGCCAACATCAAAGGTATTTTATTATACTCTACTGTAGCAGGACAACAAGCCTTCATGATGTGAACTTACGAGGATTGGCTTTTGTATGGTACATTATGCTCTGCATGCTTCTCTATCTGTTCTATACACTAACAGATACAGTAGAACAACATACATGTGTGTACAAACATACACATAGATGTTAAACGTGTCTACGTCAGCCCAGACAATTCACTTTGTTTTGAAAATAGCTGCTGGATAGCTGTGTGTAGTCTTAATAACTTAGATAAGTCACAATCCGGTTACCTGTAAGGACAAACATAGTTATTCATTGGGGTTATTATTTATTAACTTATTTCGGGATATCTTCGAAACTACCCACAATACACTTTTTCTCAACGTCATATGGAGGATCTACTCTGCTACCGAGTTCATAGGCTAGCTCGGTATCTATCTCAAGCTGGCTAACATGATTCACTAGCCATGCTAGCATTTCTAGCATTTAATGACATTCCAGACCAAGTGTTGGCGGTGGTGAGCAACAATCCACCAATCACAGGAAATGTGACATAAACAGAAGCAGATGGGGAACGTGTGGCCTGAAAGCGGGAACCACTGCTTTTAATCAGGGCAAGGCAACCTAAAACATGACCGAATACAAACAGTGCAGCTATTCCCTCCGCAAGGCAATCAAACAAGCTAAGCATCAGTATAGAGACAAAGTAGAGTTGCAATTCAATGGCTCAGACACGAGAGATATGTGGCAGGGTCTACAGTCAATCATGGACTACAAAAAGAAAAACAGTGCATTGAGAGACTAGTCAATGATCATATCATCTCGAGGCCCTGGGTCTGTACGCTGCCCTGTGCAACTGGGTCCTGGACTTTCTGATGGGACGCCCCCAGGTGGTGAGGGTAGGAAACATCTCCACCCCGCTGATCCTCAACACGGGCCCCACAAGGGTGCGTGTACTCAGCCCTCTCCTGTACTCCCTGTTCACCCATGACTGCGTGGCCATGCACACCTCCAACTCAATCATCAAGTTTGCAGAAGACACCACAGTGGTAGGCTTGATTACCAACAACGACAAGACTGCCTACAGGGAGGAGGTGAGGGCCCTCGGAGTGTGGTGTCAGGAAAATAACCTCACACTCAACGTCAACAAAACAAAGGAGATGATCGTGGACTTCTGGAAATAGCAGAGAGAGCACCCCCCTATTCACATCAACGGGACAATAGTGGACAAGGTGGAAAGTTTTAAGTTCCTCAGCGTACACATCACGCACAAACTGAAATGGTACACCCACACAGACAGCGTGGTGAAGAAGGCGCAACAGCCCCTCTTCAAACTCAGGAGGCTGAAGAAATTTGGCTTGTCACCAAAAACACTCCCAAACTTTTACAGATGCACAATCGAGAGCATCCTGTTGGGCTGTATCACCGCCTGGTACGGCAACTGCTCCGCCCACAACCGTAAGGCTCTCCAGAGGGTAGTGAGGTCTGCAGAACGCATCACCGGGGGCAAACTATCTGCCCTCCTGGACACCTACAACACCCAATGTCACAGGAAGGCCATAAAGATCATCAAGGACAACAACCACCCGAGCCACTGCCTGTTCACCCCCTATCATCCAGAAGGCGAGGTCAGTACAGGTGCATCAAAGCTGGGACCAAGAGACTGAAAAACAGCTTTTTTTTATTTTTTTATTTTTTTTATTTCACCTTTATTTAACCGGGTAGGCAAGTTGAGAACAAGTTCTCATTTACAATTGCAACCTGGCCAAGATAACGCAAAGCAGTTCGACACATACAACGACACAGAGTTCCACATGGAGTAAAACAAACATACAGTCAATAATACAGTGTAAACAAGTCTATATACGATGTGAGCAAATGAGGTGAGATAAGGGAGGTAAAGGCAAAAAAGGCCATGGTGGCAAAGTAAATACAATATAGCAAGTAAAACACTGGAATGGTAGATTTGCAGTGGAAGATCTCTTCTATCTCAAGGCCATCAGACTTAATAAACATCATTTAAACAACCATCACTAACATTGAGTGGCTGCTGCCAACATACTGACTCAAATCTCTAGCCACTTTAATAATTAAAAATTGGGCATCTTTCTTTTGGTGTTTTTCGGAGTAAGTAGAAAGGCCTCTTTAGTGTCCTAAGTTTTCATAACTGTGACCATCTGTAAGCTGTTAGTGTTTTAACGACCGTTCCACAGGTGCATGTTCATTAATTGTTAATGGTTCATTGAACAAGCATGGGAAACAGTGTTAACAATGAAGATCTGTGTCTGTTATTTGGATTTTTACGAATTATCTTTGAAAGACATGGTCCTGAAAAAGGGACGTTTCTTTTTTTGCCGAGTTTAAAAACCTGTTTTTGCTTTGTCATTATGGGGTATTGTGTGTAGATTGATGAGGGTGAACATTTTTTAAATCGATTTTAGAGTAAGGCTGTAACGTAACCAAATGTGGAAAAGGTCAAGGGGTCTGAATAGATTCCAAATGCTCTGTAGACTAGTACATCAGAATCACTAGTTGGTGTTAGTGTTAGCCCGGGTTAGGGTTAGCTAAAATGTAAAAATGCATCCCTCATATGTCAAAGGTCCTTTTTCTCCTCAGTGATACGTTTGACAACTACATATCCTCTGAGATGTCATTTTTTAAAGTGCTGTGAAGTGAGAAGGAAATGAGTCATATTTAAACTTCAAATGTGTTTTTCATATAAGTTTGAAGTCACTCCACATCGTCCAGGCTCTTCTTCTTCTCTTCTTACACTTTTTTCCCTTACAATATTCCACATATTAAAGCAGAAGCGGGAGATTTTTTGCCAGTGTGTTTATCATGTTGTGCTTCACAATTTATTTTACCACACAACTATTTCAACTTTTATTAGCAATACAACAATTTATTTAACATTTTCTTCTCTGTTTCAAACAGAAATAGAGTCAATGTTTTCTTCTCCATTTTCACAGTTGCATCAAATACCTATAGTTTGGAGGCAAATGTTATCACAATTCAGAAAATAAATACCCCACAGTTGGCCTTGCCTGTATGACGGCTGCTGGTGTGGCTGTATTAGCTTTGGTATAAGATGTGTAATGTGCTGTCACGTCCTTGGCTCAGGGGATTGCATTTCCTCCATCACACAGCATGGGTAAAGCCCAACAAAACACATACACATGGACACACACACACACGCTCACACACAAACGTAGAGCCTAACAAAAACACGCACCCGTGTGCAGTGTTTACAGAGCAATCAGTTTGACAGGTAACTGTAGACCTGTTTCTAAGTCAAAGGAAATGTTTGATATGAGGGCTGACAGTTTTACAATTGTTTTGTGCACGAACTGGGATGGTTTATGACAGATGACACAATGCACAGGCAGGCTCACACATACAGTGCCTTTCAGAAAGTATTCATACCCCTTGACTTATTCCACATTTTGATATGTTACAACCTGAATTCAAAATGGATTCAATAGATCTATACACAATACCCAATACTGATGAAGTGAAAACATGTTTTTAGAATTTCTTTAGAAGAACAAAACAAATATAATGTACATTCCAGATATTTCTGTATTTAATTTTCTATACATCTGCAAACATTTGGATAAGTCGAAGGGTTTGAAAGTAAGGCTTTCTGGGTAGGTCTCTAAGAGCTTTGCACACCTGGATGTTTTATTTTTTTTAATTATTCAAGCTCTGTCAAGTTGGTTGTTGATCATTGCTAGACAGCCATTTTCAAGTCTTGCCGATTTACAGTGTCATTCAATAGTTTGGACACATCTACTCGTTCCAGGGTTTTTCTTTATTTTGACTATTTTCTACAATGTAGAAAAACAGTGAAGACATCAAAACTATGAAATAACACATATGGAATCATCTAGTAACCCATAAAGTGGTAAACAAATCCAAATATATTTCAGATTCTCAATGTAGCCAGCCTTTGCCTTGGTGACAGCTTTGCACATTCTTGGCATTACCTCAACCAGCTTCACCTGGAATGCTTTTCCAACAGTTTTGAAGGAGTTCCCACATATGCTGAACACTTGTTGGCTGCTTTTCCTTCACTCTGCGCTCTGACTCATCCCAAACCATCTCATTTGGTTGAGGTCAGGGGATTGTGGAGGGCTAGTCATCTGATGCAGCACTCCATCACTCCCCCTCTTGGTCAAATAGACCTTACACAGCCTGGAGGTGTGTTGGGTCATTGTCCTGTTGAAAAACACATGATAGTCCCACTAAGCGCAAACCAGATGGGATGGTGTATCGCTGCAGAATGCTGTTGTAGCCATGCTGGTTAACACACTGACAGTGTCATAAACAAAGCACCCCCAAACCATAACACCTCCTCCTCCATGCTTCACGGTGGGAAATTCACATGCGGAGATCATCCATTCAGCCACACGCGTCTCACAAAGACATGGTGGTTGTAACCCAAAATCTCAAATTTGGACTCCAGACCAAAGGGCAAATTTCAACCGGTCTAATGTCCATTGCTCATTTTTCTTTGCCCAAGCAAGTATTTTCTTCTTATTGGTGTCCTTTAGAAGTGGTTTCTTTGCAGCAATTCGACCATGAAGGACTGAATCACACAATCTCCTCTGAACAGTATGAGCTGTGTCTGTTACTTGAACTCTGTGAAACATTTATTTGGGCTGCAATTTCTGATACTGGTAACTATAATGAATTTATCCTCTGCAGCAGAGGTATATCTGGGTCATCCATTGCTGTGGTGGTCCTCATGAGAGCCAGTTTCATCATAGAGCTTGATGGTTTTTGTGACTGTACATGAAGAAACTTTCAAAGTTCTCGAAATGTTCCGTATTGACTGACCTTCATGTCTTAAAGTAATGATGGACTGTCATTTCTCTTTGCTTATTTGAGCTGTTCTTGCCATAATATGGACTTGGTCTTTTACCAAATAGCCCTATCTTCTGTATACCCCAGTACCTGATCATAACACAACTGATTGGCTCAAACGCATTAAGGAAAGAAATTCCACAAATGAACTTTTAAGAAGGCACACCTGTTAATTGAAATGTGTTCCAGGTGACTACCTCAACAAATCAAATCAAATTCTATTGGTCACATACTGTCAGAACTCCCCAAGGAGATGTGGTTGTGTAGTCAGGCGCAGGAGAAACAAGTTCCGAATGAAAAGGGCATTCAATAAACCATCTCAAAAATCACAGCACACCGGACTACAGCAGTAGCCAAGAAACCCCACTCAGACACAGATCAGGGAAAAACCACCTGTTAAACATGAACTAACGAAAACGCAACCCAAACTGACAGTCAAACGAAAACAATCCCGCACAAAAATCCAAAGGAAATGTCGAGATAAATACCCCCCTAATTAACCAAAATGAAACCAGGTGAAACACAAAACAGACAAAACCAAAAGAAAAGGAAAAAGGATCGGTAGCAGCTAGTAGACTGGAGACGCCGAGCGCCGCCCGAACAGGGAGGGGAGCCACCTCCGGTGGAGGTCGTGATGCACAGTGTTAGCAGATGTTATTGCGAGTGTGGCAAAATGCTTGTGCTTCTAGTTCCAATAGTACAGCAAAATCTAACAAGTCATCTCACAGTTCCACAAAAACAACCTAATAAACACAAATCTAAGTAAAGGAACGGAATAAGAATGTATACATATAAATATATGGATGAGCAATGACCGAGCGGCATAGGCAAGATGCAACAGATGGAATAAAATACAGTATATACATTTGAGATGAGTAATGCAAGATATGTAAACACTATTAAAGTGGCATTATTTCTGTATTTTTATCACGTTTATTATTTTCCAATAAAATATCAATTTAAAAAGACAGCGATACAAACATTGACATTCATTGTACTCTTGAATGTTATTTCAAGAGTACAATGAATTTAGAGGACAAAACAAAACTTAACTCGCACATACACAAAATAAAACTAAATTCTATTAGGTGGTACATGTATAAGAAGACTGCATATAGTCATTACAAGCAGTGTAGTTAAGCCAAAAATAAATATTGAGTGGAGTACAGCACAGAGTAGCAGCAGATCATCAGGTGCACGGTGTTTCCTCCGGCACATTGGTGCGGCTGGCTTCCGGGTTGGATGCGCGCTGTGTTAAGAAGCAGTGCGGCTTGGTTGGGTTGTGTATCGGAGGACGCATGACTTTCAACCTTTGTCTCTCCCGAGCCCGTACGGGAGTTGTAGCGATGAGACAAGATAGTAGCTACTAAAACATTTGGATACCACGAAATTGGGGAGAAAAAGGGGTACAATTTTTTTTAAACACATTGTGTAAAAATGTGTAACAGGCTGACAACACCGCTCGTGTCGCAATGCTGAGCGTTGCAAAATAAATGTAGAAATCTATATTATTCAATTATTGCACCCACTGCTCGCGCGCACCAAAGAGCATCTGCATTGCCAAAGGCTAAAATAGAAGTCAGTTCTATTTGTGACGCAGATCGTGCTGCAAGTCCTGCCTCTCCCATTTCCTCATTGGTTTATAGAAGCATGTACCCATGTGCCCTCTCCTCATTGGTTATACCCAGGTGGGTAAAGACGAACGAGGTCAGTGGCGATAATGCACCTAATTTATGAAAGTTGCCAATCGCAAGTCCAGAGAAGAAAAAGCATGGAAGGAGGAGAGATGACTAGAAACTATTCGGTTGAACATTTTTTGTGTGTGGATTAATTGGCGGAGTAGAGGACCTTGTGCATTTCAGGTAAAATAACAACTCAATGTTTGTATCTCAGGACAAATTAACTAGCAACAGCAAGCTAGCTAAATAGGACAAATTAGCTAGCAAGTGCAAGCTAGCTAGCTTAATTGCCATAAATGTTGAATGCTTTTCGACCTGTCCCCAAATGAATATAATTGATTCAGAGTTTGTGTTGATATTTTAATCTGCGTGTCGTGATCGTGTTTGGTGTTGGGGGACAAAAAACATTTATGCACGATGGCCCCCCACCGCAGCCGGTTTGGGTTCCGTGTAATGGGGATGGATGTATTCCAATCTGCTTTCTTATGCTTTTTCATGCTAAGAATGTTGTGCTAATATTAGGCACAACTTAAATATAACATTCTCTAAATGTTTTTTTAAATATCCCGAGGACCTCCAGGACAAGGTAAACTGTATATTGCGTGAACATCAATAAAATATTATGTTAAACCTAAAACGCGTATGAACGTCATAAAACTGACTTACTTGGAAATTGTGGAACTAAATGTAAATGTAAATGTACTTAATCAAATGTCCTGGGAACCTTTAAAGAACTTAGACCAGGCGTTCTGTCAACATTCTTAGATCGGCGGAATGTCCTCTGCAACCTAACGTAAACACTGCATGAATGTCATCAAAACCAAGCATATTTTTTGTGTTTTGGGAACCCCTCTCTTGTAATGTACCCACACTGATCCCACAACCTAATTTAATGTTCTGGGAATCGTTAAAGAACTCAGAAAGGCTGTTCTGTCTACATTCTTGCAACATTAAAGGTATGTTTTGTGCACCCTGATACAAACATTATCTGAATTTCAGCACACCTGGATAGTCTTTGTGTTTTGCGAACATACAGTATCTCCTGTTTATATCCCCATAATGTTCCCACAACCTACAGAAACACTCTGGGAACCTTTATAGAACATAATAAATGTGTTCTGGGAATGTTCTTGTAACATCAGGTGAATGCTTTTTTGCACCCTAAAAGAAACATTAAATCAACACAAAAGACGTGTTCCCAAAACACAAAAATTGTGCTTTTTTTGCAGATGATTCTATAATGTTTCTAATAGTGTGTTCTAAGAACATTCTTGCAACATTAGGCAAATGCTTTATACAAACTTTCTATACTCATCAGCACGGATGGACAGTTTTTGTGTTATGAGAATATGGACCGGGACCTAATGGACGTTCTGGGATCTTTCACAGAAGTCATTTTGGTTTGCTGGGTACACACTCGGTCAAAAATGATCATCATTTCCTATAATAGGCTTCCGTGTGGAAGAGTCTACGATCCTGCTCTATCTACCCTCGCTCGCTCTCTCTCCTCGTCTCGGGTTTTTCTTTATCCGTCTCTGTGTCTCTGTGTCTGTACCTCCTGTCTGTCTCTGTTTTAGAGGGTCAAGCTTTGGCCACGGTATCCTTGAAGCAGCAAAATACAATTAAAATGAATAAAAGGTACTTGATAAAAGCTATGCATTAGCAGGAACATTAAATAACACAAAGACACAACATTAACTTCACATAACTCAGCATTATTCTTAGGTTACCAGGCAGAGAAGCAGACTGGGTATGATTCAATAAGGTTATTGTTACTTAATACCGTTTACCTTAATCATTGAGACTAAGCGTGGGAGCCGCGGTTTTTGTCCAGACCATGCATTTTTCTTTTGTTTCAATCAGATAAAAACAAGGCTTACAAATTCATTTCAATACCCACAACACATATACCGAGAAGTCTTCACCACAACAGAAATGTGACCAAATGAAATATCCATGTGTTTTACAGTTTGTGTTAACTATCAATTATTTTCATTACATTTACATTTAATGAAGCGTACAGTTTTGGTTGTATAAATATAGCATACACCACACGCAGAATGCAGTGGTGTAGCAGGAGTGTGATGGCAGGGATGGAATGACGCAGAGAGCCACATTCAGATGTTCTTTATCTTTTTGCTGCAGAGTGAAATGTAGAGGAATGTAAGCTGTGCATTTACAGGGGCCCTGAGGTAATATAATACTCCTTCTGCTTGTGTCTGTACTAATGTGATTATGCATAGTTCCCGCTTTGGCTAAAGTTTGCTATCCCTCACTAACAAACGTTTGTCCGCAAGAACGCCTTTTTTCATCCTAATATGACCGTTTCTTTGTGTTTTTCTCCCAGCAAGACCGTAGTGAAATGGTCAAATAATTTTTTTTTAAAGTGTTGGCATAGACAGAATGTTCATTTTCATTTAAAGCACGTTTAGGATGCACACACACATACACACCATAAAAGGGTCTGTGATCTGAGTTTGAATGAAGCATCTTGTCTGATGTCTTTTGAAGATGGACATGAAATAATGTACAAATCACCAGTGGGAACAACATCAAACGGACCCAAATGAAAACACCATGTCTGTTTGGACTCTGCCTTATTATGCCTTCATTGGTGACCGGGCCCTGTGGAAACTAAGCTCCAGGATTGTCTGATTATAGATTAAAGATGGGTTGATTAGTCAAGTTCTTTCATCTCTACCAAACTTCGACAACTTCTCATTTGCTTCACGAACAGTGTGTCATCACTGATATATATATATATATATATATTTAGTCTAATCCAAGGTAATACGCGGTGAGAAAGCTGGGACGATTGATGGCTCGGAGCGTGAATGGTGACATCATTGAGGGTCCTTGTTCTTTCGTCAATGGCATGTGACTGTGTCCCAATAGAAAATGGAGCCGCTCCCTACCCCTCCCCCTCGTGCATAAGTGTATATTACATCATTACCCATGCTCCCCTCAAAAGCCTTCCTCCCACTCAACATGGGGGGGAAAAACATGATCACCAGTATATTGGTTGATATTACAAAGCACTTGTCTTGAAGGTGATAAGGTGAGAAAGCTAATTTTATCAGGCAGATTACTTAAGAGATAATGAACCAATATATATGCAACAAAAAAACAACCCCTAAAGCCTTGCGAGAGAAGGGAGGCACAGATTTTTCATTCATCATTATTTTGCCTGAGCTAGGAACACACAGATAGATGGGGGGATTCAGACACAAAAATGACACTGCCACGTCTTGTACCCGGGTTGTGTTGTTGTTGGTGTCAGAAAGGGGGATTTGATTGTGTGCCACTCGGATTTAACGGTTTACGATAAAGCTGCCTCTACGGACAAGACATGGTCCAAATGAACTGCGTGTCCGAGAGAGCCTGACTGTACTACTGTATGCATGGGTCCTGGTCATCAGCTTTTGGATTTCATCTGATTTATAAGCAAACGTGAAGCCAAGTTTCCCATATAATATAACAGACCTGTTCAATGTCTCCCGGCCCCGGGCCTGTTGGATCTGGATGGCTCTATGTAAACGCAGAGGCTGACATTCAAACACCGCGGCAGGGAGCCATAGTGGACTTAGCAGCTCAACTCTGCTCTGCCTTGGCCTCGGGCCTCTGCTTTGCTCTCCCTCTCTCTCCCTCCGCAGTCTGACAGAGAATTGGCATCTCACATCGTCTAATGAAGTGTATGTCACAGTTAAATGCTGAACTGAGCAGACGTACGTCGTCTACTAACAGCAACTGGGTGGCCAGTTCGAACCAGGACCTACCTGCTTGCTGCAAGACCTTACTAGGCAATAACATTTGAATGAAAGTTATTGAGCAGGATAAATCTGATGACTCTCCCTTTGCCATTCCTCTCCATGGCTGCAGGTCTAAAGAGAAGCTTACAGTCATCATCATGAGCCATGTCTGGACTTTGAAAGAAAGAATAGTCAGACATTTGCAAACAAGAAAAAGTCTCACATTTATTTGATATCAAACAAGAGTTGAATTTTTATATAAGCTGACAATGGGATCGTACAAAATAAATGATATGAACCTAAACAGTGCTGAAACAAGTCACACTTCCCAACCATTTTACTTTTTCAAATTTTCAATAACTGTTAATAAATTAATTTGTGTCAAAGGCTGAAATATGCTTGTAAAACTTGAAATATCGCGTTGACACATTTTTTGAAACCTGACAATTTCTTTCAAGTAAAATAAATTACACAACGACCAAATTCACGCCAAATCTGTGCTTGGCATGGTGTTAACACAAAATATTACTGGCAAAACTCTTAATTCATGAAAGCAAGAAGCACTTCACAAATGAAGATGTATGGTTTATTATGGGATTTAAAAAAAATGATTTTTTTTTGTTCGATTTTTTTTATGTTCAAACATACCACAATGAGTCAAGTGAGAGGAAAAAACAGATTCGAGCGACCTGCTTCGAGAATAATCTTCTCAACATTGAAATGTTGTATAATTGGTTGCCATAACATTTTTTCATATTTTTTTTTTTTACACTTGTGGTACAGCAAAATATATTTTCTTTTAGCTATTACTCTGACAACAGTTAAATGTGCAATAGAGAAAATATAAGGCCTGAGTCTGAATTAGTGGTTCTTTGTTTGACAGTCCTCACTATTTAGTGGAATGACTCTAGAACATTCTAGAGTCCAGGACCCAACAGATACTCATCCTCATTCATTCTGGAATCCCCTCCAGGAACACTTCACCAGTGTTCCAAAAGTTCTAAATCTGGAGTTCTAAACCATGTTTTTTTCTCTTCTTCAATATAATACAAATGCAGGCTGGACAGGAATGGCGCCAGACAGACTTCTCTCTGACACTTGTAGTGGTCTTTGCATTTACCTCTCTGAAGTCCCACAGCAGAGCAGAGCAGTTCAAGTCCACAGACAAGACAGACGGTTTCAGAGGATATTTGTGTGTGTGACCGAGTTTATGTGTGAAAAAGTAATCCATCTCCTCCCTCCCTACCACTCACAAACATTTCACTTCCCGCTCCGACGGGTCATTAGGAGTGCAGAGATGGAGGGCTGGGAGAACCGATGAGGGCTGGCAATAGTCTTGACATCAACCAAAGCCCACACACATACATATGTTCAAACCTGTGCAAAAACACCAGAGAAGTGCTTCCTCTCCTTCCTCCACCCATCTGCTCAGAGGCTGGTAATGAGCTGCATCTGTCCGTCCCGGGGGCCCTCTCCCTCGGGTACACAGTCCTCAGCGCCGGGGGATACGATGCACCCATTGCTGGTGCCCCGGTTTATGTGGTAGTAGGACAGGGGCTGGGGCCCGTCGCCCAGCTCAGGCATGCTTTTATGGTACAGGTCCTCCCCCTCGCTCCTGGGGGAATGTGACAGGTTATCATCTTCATCGGGGGGGTAGGATGAAGCTGAGGGAGAGTCTCTCAAGTTGGGCATGCTGGTATACAGGGAGTCCCTGTTGTTGTTGGGTGACTGGGAATCCCCGTCCCCTGTTGCCCCCACTGTCTCTGAGCCGTGGCACCCAGGGCCCTCCACAGCCCTCCTGGGGGCATTGTGGGCGCTGTAGAGCAGGGAGTGAGTCCTCTGGGGCAGGAGTGGGGCCTCTAACGCCTCCTTATGGTGGGGATGCAGCAGCAACTCTAGGGTGGGGTGACCTCCACCTACTACCCCGACTATACTGCCTCTCTGGGGGGACGAAGCCTTAGCGTGGTCCACCACTACGGCATCATCTTCGCTGCTGCTTCCACCCCCACAACCCCTATCCCTGTCCACAGTCACCCTGGTCTGGAGAGGGGCCTGGTCCCTGTCCCTGCTATCCCTATGGGGGTTGTGGCCCTTGGGGGCCCCGCGGGGCCTCAGGTTGTTGTGCACCAGCTCAGAGATAATCATCTTCTCGAAGGCGGCGTCATCCAGGCTGAGGCCCCCCAGGTCCCCCGGGCCGTGGACCACGCCCCCGACCACGCCCACAATGTCCTCATAGTCGTCTTCCTGGCTGTCTTCCTGGTCACGCAGGGAGTAGCTGTTGTTAAAGTTTCCGTTGAGGGGTAGGGTGTCCATGGCACTGATGTCCCTGCTGTGGGTCAGAGAATGCTGCCCTGCAACGAAAAGCACGATACCTGGATTAGATATCCCTGTTTTAAAGTTAAGAATCAATATCAAATCAATAATACAATGCAGTTTGATACTGCTCAGGACACCTCACTGTTAAGTGTTTGTAACCTTTGCTATCTGGATATTTTACATTGATTTATATCATGTTCATAAAATATACAATTAAAGAGGTTCAAGTACAGTGAGTTCCAAAAGTATTGGGACACTGACATTATTTATTGTTTTGGCTCTGTACTCCAGAACACTTGAATTTAAAATTATACAATGACTATGAGGTTAAGGTGTAGACTGTCAGTTTTAACTGAAGGGTATTTTCATTAATTTCAGGTGAAGCATTTAGAAATGACAGCACTTTTTGTACATAGTGCCCCCATTTTAGGGGACCAAAAGTATTGGGACAAATTCACTTATGTGTATTAAATTGGCCAAAAGTGTAGTATTTGGTCCCATATTCATAGCACGCAATGCCTCCATCAAGCTTGCGACTCTACAAACTTGTTGGATGCATCTGCTGTTTGTTTTGCTTGTGTCAGATTATTTTGTGCCCAATAGAAATTAATGGTAAATAATGTATTGTGTCATTTTGGAGTCACTTTTATTGTAAATAAGAATATAATATGTTTCTACACACTTCTACATTAATGTGGAGGACGCCATGATTACGGATAGTACTGAATGGATCATGAATAATGATCAGTGAGAAAATTACAGAGGCATAAATATCATATATCCCCCCCCCTCAAAAAAAATGCTAACCTCCCCTGTTATTGTAATGGTGAGAGGTTCGCATGTCTTGGGGGTATGATCTTTGTGCGTGTAGCTTTCTCACCATTATTCACAATTCATTCAGGACGATCCGTAATCATGGTAGCATCCGCATTAATGTAGACAACTTTAGAAAAAGGTTCTATTCTTATTTACGACAAAAGTGACTCCAAAATCACACAACACATTATTCACCATGCATTATTGTCGCTTACCCAATACTTTGACACTTACTGTACTTCAAATTTGACTGAAACTGTAGTTTTTAACGGTAGTTTTCTATCATATCTAGCATCATCATGTCTGAACATCATAGACAATACAGAAGATATCCTGAACAATATTTCACAAATGAGAGAAGAAAAAGAAAAAAGAAAAAAATGGAACATTACAGCAACACAACACACAGATAATGTAGCTAGCCAGGTAACAACGACAATGCAAGATCAACATAACATCATAACACCGAAGTCATGAGAGGAAAAAAAAGCTGTGGGGGAGGTGGAGGTAAAAAAAACAATTGTGACAATGAATAAAACATTCATTCCACCCTTAAAAAAAAAGAAAAGAAGGAAGGAGTAATGTCGAACAAAGACTTTACGGCCATCTCAAGCACAGCCCCCAACACCACCACGACACACAGGCACGGTGCAAAGACTCACTTTACCACCACTCACATCAAGTGTGTCTGCTCAGGCTATCTTGCCTAAGAACTGCTGATATGCAACAAAAAAAAGTAAAACATATGCTTTTTTTATTGCGGCTTAAAAAAAAAAAATCGAAAATTACTTGAAATAACACAAGAGAGGAACGAGGAGGAGGCTTCAAAAATCAGGCCTGGATTCAGTCGGTCTGTCTCAGATTTGGGTGCCCTCGAAGAGGGACTGATTTATTTAAGTACAACTCTCATTTTACAGATGAATTTGAAATCATTTGAAAAACGTTTCAGAGAGCTATAGAGAACAAATCCTGTGAACAACTGAATCCAGGACTTGGCAGGTGGAGGGGTTTCAGCAGCAAGCAATCACAGCCTCTTAAAGTCTAAAATGGCAGGTACACTATCATATCTCTTACTTTCTCTCTCTGCTTAGAATGTGATTGGGGGGTAATTTGATTTAACAGGTTTCTATCTATCTACTTCTCCCAGATGGGAAGGAAATACGTTGTACACAATAGACCACATTGATAACCTCTTGTGAAGACCAAAGACTGGCTAGAAGAAAGTCGGCAGAAGATGAAGAAGAGGGAGAATAAGAGGATGGAGAAAAAAAAAGGCAAAGATGTATTTTGCAGATGAGTTACTTCAAGCTCTGCAAAAAAAGGGGAGATTGAAGTTTTAGATTTCAGTTAAATGAGTCTGAATAGACCTGACTGGGAGGCGGAGGAATGCAATCGGAGCTGAGCTGTGACACACACTGCCGTGGAGATGAGGAGCATCTCTTCTCTCTCTTTGGTGGAGAGAAAAGAGTGTGAAAACAGACATCAAAGAATTTTGATAAAGAGTGGAAGGTGGGAAGACAGGGAGGGATGAAATGTGAGGGCAAAGAAAGGGAGAATATGGACAAATTCAGAAATAGCATGAAAAGCCCCATTGCAGGTTTTGCATTTGTTTATGTATGGGCAGCCATTTGAATGCAGACAGGCACGCAGTAAATTTGGCAGTTTTAAATCAACACTTTAAGGAGTTATTTTTAAGCACTGTCTTAAGAGTATATACGGTCCCACTCTACAGAGTGTAAAAGGTACTCTGATTAGAGTGTTGCATTTTGAGTGTTAATGCAACACACTTGCCAGTGTTATTCACTAATGTAAACGAGAATTAACACTCACAGTGAATAGAATTAACTCCTATTAGTGTTAAAGAAAAACACTGTTACAGTGAGTCGTTTGGGGTGAATATGGTGGAACGCAGGGGTCCCCAACTGGCAGCCTTATTTGGCCCACAAATGTTTATTTTTTTATTGTTGGACATAAAAGACTTTAAAGCAAATAAACTCCAAGAGATTTTAATTTTGGACATCTGTTCCAAAGTATTCCATGGTATTATAGAGAGATTTATGTGATCGTATACAAATGTAAGCAAGGATTGAAATGACTCTGTTTTAGTCAAATATGATATACGTTTGAGCTTCTTGCAGTCACTTTGCATTCTACAAGTTATCTGTAATTATGTTCTGGTACCCTGACCATCCGCTCAAGAACATATTGGCCGTGGGTGAATCTAGTTGATGATCCCTTGTGTAAAGCCAAGTTTGCATATTTCCCATGGTGCCTTTTCTTTGAGTGAATTGTAGAGTTATGCCCCATGACTGTATTTGTTAATGACATGGTTGTTGAATTCTTTCCCTTTAAAGGAATGTGGCTTTCACTTCAGTGAATGTTATTACAATTCAACTGTATGACAATACATTACATACTGTATATATTAAGGCTTAACTTTGATGGCCTAGTTTGACCCTAACACAGTGGTGTTAGGAAACTCCTGGTTTACAGGCGACATCAGGACCGCAAGTCATTTTTATTCACCGCAACCTGCATTCAGAATGACTGTCAGGGTTAGGAAACTTGACAGAAAATACTACCATTTAAACTGGAACAAATATTTCAGTAACGAGTGCAATAAATCTTACCAACTGATTGGATTAGTTAAGAAAATGTATATTATTTGTCATTGTGTAGCACAAGATTAATCAATCAATTGATTGGGGCAAAATTGGTTTGACTTTGGATAGCCTATTTCTACAATTTATAGTTAGTTTGAGGGGTTTAAATCATTGAACTTTGGAGATATTGAAATTTTAACATATTGTCCCATGTACATTGTGTAATTTACTGACGGTCCCTAACTAGCCCCATAGGGATATCCAAAGTCAACCCAACTGTACCACAGGCAGTTAGATAGGGTCGTGTGCTGATTCACTACAAACTGATGATTACTTGTGCTGTCAGCTGTGGGCAAGATTAAAACAAACCCAACCTTCATTTACATGGTGCTGCAGTCACGACTACAAGTCTCACAAAACTCTGTTTTGGACTAGATTACCTTTAGGACTTAAATGTATCATATTGGCACTTTGTAGTCAATTTTGACAATATAATACATGTTTCTGACTCATTTTGATGCCACAGCCTGTTTTCTGAACGAGAAGTCAGTTTTTAGGGGCAGTTGCTCTTTAACTCCCGAATCCACACTAGAAATGGTACACGGCGAAATCAACACCGGCCAATTTGCCGTGTACTGTCTACTGGGAGGGGGGTAAGTGATGTGAACAGAATTTAACTGGACACAGCCGGAGCCAGACAGCTGCATTCTGGGAAAGATTCCAACGGAGATTTGCCCAAGATGTTCTCTTTATCGTTACTGCATCAAATTAACATCTGCACTGTATTACCCTGAAATGAATCCACTTCCGGGTGGGGAGGCTCATCTAGAACGACTCGAGCATTTTCAACTTGAGCCTCTTCAAACACTTTACACTCCGGTGATTCATCATCATATAACACTACTTGACATCTGTCTGTTAAGAGAGTTGCACCCCAACCAGTCAACATCTATACGGTCAATTCTTCAGCTTTTCATGTTCTTCAATTAGTCACTCATTATGTTTGAGTGCTTCCATGTTCTTCAACTGTGAGTCGCCAACGATAGTTTCTGTGAAGTTTGAGGATGCAAGTATAAGAAGTATCTCCCCCCGTGGCTGTGTGTCTCTCACGTGCATTTCCACATGACTAATCTGCCTGTAGGGAGGACTGACTGACTGACTGACTGACTGACGATGTGTCTCGGCAGGTTAAGGGATGATGACACTGACGCAGACAATAAACGCTTAATTAGACCGTCACTTCATTCACCACCACTGCTCAACTAGAATAAGTTAGCGTAGACTGTAATTATCCTATCGCGGGAAAAAAAAAAATGATTTCTCAAAAGCATTGTCTGCTTGCTACATAGCAGGGTTATTTGTAGATTCCACTTACATTTGTGGTGTTTTGATCATACTGGTATTTCATTGATATCACGATGGTAATTAAATCATAATGTGTGATTGTCACATAAATCGGTTCGTTAGGTTCCCGAACTCTTTCCAGCCTCATCCAGGGGGGGAAAAAGGCAGAAAATGTGACTTAAAAGTGTTCTCAGTGTTCTCATTGTGAAGCGAGTGAACTCGGCGACCTGCCAAATCAGAGCGAGCGACTGCAGTTTCTGTATATTCTCCTGTATCCTTCTCCCCCTCCCCCCCCCACATCCATCCTGGTGCTGCCTCCTTTCCTTCCATCCGCTCCTCTTTCATCATCAAATGCCTCTGCATATCTGAGGGGTATATAATTCTGCCTGCATTGCGTCATGTGCTCCCGTGTTTTTCTGTTCCTTTGCTTGGCTTCCTCCTTTAGTCTGACAGAGAGGGTATCTGGGTCACGCTACACAGACAATGACAGCATTCAAATAAATGGGGATTCGGGGTTTGTAGTCAAGAAATAAATAAAGAATGCCATTGAACCTGCTCAAAATGGTATCATCGAAGGGCGAAGGAGGAGAATGGTAAATCATAGGATATAATATATAAACTGAATAAATTCATCTCGATTTCCTAGAAATGAATGTTGGAGTAGTCTCGATTAGATAGCATTGACCATTCTCAACCTTATCTCATGCTGTGTTACAAAGCACGGCTTGCATGAGAGAGAGAGAGAGAGAGAGAGAGAGAGAGAGAGAGAGAGAGAGAGAGAGAGAGAAGGCTAAAACAGAATAAGGCTTCTCAACAATTCATGCTGTGTTGGGGCCCACAACCCCGCAAAGTACTGCTATTTCAATTAGTTTCAAACACACACAAAAACAAAACAAATGTTTGTCCAAATGGCACCCTATTCCCTATATAGTGCACTAATCGAGTCAAATTAATCAAGGTGGCACCATGGTGGAACGATGGTGCCATTTCAAACACAGATCGACATTGAAAGGTTAGAGGTCACCGTGCACCTGGTGAGTGAAAGGCTGGAGGGGAGGGGGTGTTGCACACCACCGTCTCAGCCAGCAGGTTGTTATAGGGGTTGTTAGGGTCGTGGGCTCGGAGCAGAGGGTTAGTTAGGAGGTAGTTGCCAGTCATCCCTGTGAGAGAGAAGGAAAGACGAGGCAGGAGAGTGAGGAAGAGAGGAGATAAAGAGAGGGTTACTTTGGAGGTAGTTGTCAGTCAATCCTGCAAGAAACACAGAGAGAGAGAGAGAGAGAGGGAGAGAGAGAGAGAGAGAAGATGTGAGCGAGGGAGGCGAAAGGCTATTATATTATTATACAGTTTCGTAACATTATTATAGAAAGGATGAGGCAGGAGAGTAAAGAAGAGAAAAAGAAGAAGATGAGACCAGAGGAAAAAGGGATGTGTGTGTAGGAGTTTCAGCAGTGCGTTTCCTTCAGTAAATACAACGTGCTGGTTAGTTGAGTAGCTGATGTTTAAATAATGTCTGCACACCGCGTTCTCCAGACTTCATTTCACAGAACAGCAGGCACTAAATATCATCCGCAACAAGTGCGTCGGTCGTCTGTTGTAAACAAAGCCACTTGCTTTACCACCAGATAGTGCCAAAAACTCCGGTACAATACTCACAACATTGCCAAATACTTTCTCTGTTAAACAAATATTTGACTAATAAATAAACACAACAGTGGGTTATAAAGTGTGAGTCAAATGATTCAGTATGATTAGCCATTCATGGTCAAAATATTCAGTATGATTACAGTAGCCATATAAAACAAGTAATTGCGAGTATCCACTCTGCAGTTAGCCGACATAATATAGTCAATACAACCACACTGATGATGTGGGGACGACACATCGGTATCTAGTGACATCACTCTGCTCCAAAATGTATATAGTATACGTAATACATAAGTATAGACACCGGCTGGAATGTGGTTTTAACCAATCAGCATTCAGGATTAGTGTTGTATAAAAGTATAATGTCCAGTCATTGAAAACTAATCTCTTATATCTCATCTCTTATCAGGAGCGATTAGGAGTTATCTTTTTGCTGATGGCACACACTGATAAGGGGGGAAGTTGAAAAACCCCCAGAGCTGTGTAGTGTCAAACCTCACTGCGACCCCCCCCCTGTCTCTCTCTCTCCTTCCCCCATGTGTCTCTCTCTCTCTCTCTCCGCAGCTTTTTCTCTGTATCTCTCTCCTTATCCTGTCTCTCTCTCTGTATCTCTCTTTCTCTCCTTATCCCATCTCTCTCTCTCTGTATCTCTCTATTTCTCTCCTTATCCCATCTCTCTGTATCTCTCTATTTCTCTCCTTATCCCATCTCTCTCTATTTCTCTCCTTATCCCGTCTCTCTCTCTCTCTCTCTGTATCTCTCTCCTTATCCCATCTCTCTCTCTGTATCTCTCTCCTTATCCCATCTCTCTCTCTGTATCTCTCTCCTTATCCCATCTCTCTCTCTCCTTATCCCATCTCTCTCTCTCTCCTTACCCCATCTCTCTCTCTCTGCATCTCTCCTTATCCCATCTCTCTCTCTGTATCTCTCTCCTTATCCGATCTCTCTCTCTCTCTCCTTATCCCATCTCTCTCTCTCTCTCTCTCTCTCTCTCTGTATCGCTCTCCTTATCCCATCTCTCTCTCTGCATCTCTCTCCTTATCCCATCTCTCTCTCCTTATCACATCTCTCTCTCTCTCTGTATCTCTCTCCTTATCCCATCTCTCTCTCTGTATCTCTCTCCTTATCCCATCTCTCTCTCTGTATCTCTCTCCTCATCCCATCTCTCTCTCCTTATCCAATCTCTCTCTCTGTATCTCTCCCCTTATCCTATCTCTCTCCTTATCCTGTATATCTCTCCTTATCCCATCTCTCTCTCCTTATCCCGTCTCTCTCTCTGTATCTCTCTATTTCTCTCTATATCTCTCTATTTCTCTCTTTATCCCGTCTCTCTCTCTGTATCTCTATTTCTCTCCTTATCCCATCTCTCTCTCTCTGTATCTCTCTCCTTATCCAATCTCTCTTTCTCTCTGCATCTCTCTCCTTATCCCATCTGTCTCTCTGTATCTCTCTCCTTATCCCATCTCTCTCTCCTTATCCCATCTCTCTCTCTGTATCTCTCTATCTCTCTCTGTATCGCTCTCCTTATCCCATCTCTCTCTCTCGCTCTCTCTCTCTCTCTCTGTATCGCTCTCCTTATCCCATCTCTCTCTCTCTGCATCTCTCTCCTTATCCCATCTCTCTCTCTCTCTCTCTGCATCTCTCTCCTTATCCTGTATATCTCTCCTTATCCCATCTCTCTCTCCTTATCCCGTCTCTCTCTCTGTATCTCTCTATTTCTCTCTATTTCTCTCTTTATCCCGTCTCTCTCTCTGTATCTCTATTTCTCTCCTTATCCCATCTCTCTCTCTCTGTATCTCTCTCCTTATCCAATCTCTCTTTCTCTCTGCATCTCTCTCCTTATCCCATCTGTCTCTCTGTATCTCTCTCCTTATCCCATCTCTCTCTCCTTATCCCGTCTCTCTCTCTCTGTATCTCTCTCCTTATCCCATCTCTCTCTCTATCTCTCTCTGTATCGCTCTCCTTATCCCATCTCTCTCTCTCGCTCTCTCTCTCTCTCTCTGTATCGCTCTCCTTATCCCATCTCTCTCTCTCTGCATCTCTCTCCTTATCCCATCTCTCTCTCTCTCTCTCTGCATCTCTCTCCTTATCCCATCTCTCTCTCTCTCTGTATCTCTCTCCTTATCCCATCTCTCTCTCTGTATCTCTCTCCTCATCCCATCTCTCTCTCTCTGTATCTCTCTATTTCTCTCCTTATCCCGTATCTCTCTCTGTATCTCTATTTCTCTCCTTATCCCATCTCTCTCTCTGTATCTCTCTCCTTATCCCATCTCTCTCTCTGTATCTCTCTCTCTGTATCTCTCTCTCTGTATCTCTCTCTCTCTGTATCTCTCTCTCTCTGTATCTCTCTCCTTATCCAATCTCTCTTTCTCTCTGCATCTCTCTCCTTATCCCATCTGTCTCTCTGTATCTCTCTCCTTATCCCATCTCTCTCCTTATCCCATCTCTCTCTCCTTATCCCGTCTCTCTCTCTGTATCTCTCTCCTTATCCCATCTCTCTCTCTCGCTCTCTCTCTCTCTCTCTGTATCGCTCTCCTTATCCCATCTCTCTCTCTCTGCATCTCTCTCCTTATCCAATCTCTCTCTCTCTCTCTCTGCATCTCTCTCCTTATCCCATCTCTCTCTCTCTCTCTCTGTATCTCTCTCCTTATCCCATCTCTCTCTCTGTATCTCTCTCCTCATCCCATCTCTCTCTCTCTGTATCTCTCTATTTCTCTCCTTATCCCGTCTCTCTCTCTGTATCTCTATTTCTCTCCTTATCCCATCTCTCTCCTTATCCCATCTCTCTCTCTGTATCTCTCTCTCTCTGTATCTCTCTCTCTGTATCTCTCTCTCTCTGTATCTCTCTTCTTATCCCATCTCTCTGTATCGCTCTATTTCTCTCCTTATCACATCTCTCTCTCTCTGTATCTCTCTCCTTATCCCATCTCTCTCTCTGTATCTCTCTCCTTATCCCATCTCTCTCTCTGTATCTCTCTCCTCATCCCATCTCTCTCTCCTTATCCAATCTCTCTCTCTGTATCTCTCCCCTTATCCTATCTCTCTCCTTATCCTGTATATCTCTCCTTATCCCATCTCTCTCTCCTTATCCCGTCTCTCTCTCTGTATCTCTCTATTTCTCTCTATATCTCTCTATTTCTCTCTTTATCCCGTCTCTCTCTCTGTATCTCTATTTCTCTCCTTATCCCATCTCTCTCTCTCTGTATCTCTCTCCTTATCCAATCTCTCTTTCTCTCTGCATCTCTCTCCTTATCCCATCTGTCTCTCTGTATCTCTCTCCTTATCCCATCTCTCTCTCTGTATCTCTCTATCTCTCTCTGTATCTCTCTATCTCTCTCTGTATCGCTCTCCTTATCCCATCTCTCTCTCTCGCTCTCTCTCTCTCTCTCTGTATCGCTCTCCTTATCCCATCTCTCTCTCTCTGCATCTCTCTCCTTATCCCATCTCTCTCTCTCTCTCTCTGCATCTCTCTCCTTATCCTGTATATCTCTCCTTATCCCATCTCTCTCTCCTTATCCCGTCTCTCTCTCTGTATCTCTCTATTTCTCTCTATATCTCTCTATTTCTCTCTTTATCCCGTCTCTCTCTCTGTATCTCTATTTCTCTCCTTATCCCATCTCTCTCTCTCTGTATCTCTCTCCTTATCCAATCTCTCTTTCTCTCTGCATCTCTCT
>NC_088228.1:29072837-29082837 GCF_036934945.1 Oncorhynchus masou masou
CCTTAACCCATCTCTCTCTCTGTATCTCTCTCCTTATCCCATCTCTCTCTCTGTATCTCTCTCCTTATCCCATCTCTCTCTCCCTCTCTCTCTCTCTCTCTCCGTATCTCTCTCCTTATTCCATCTCTCTCTCTCTGTATCTCTTCTTATCCCCCCCTGTCTCATGGCTGAAAATCAGCAGAATCAGGTCAGGGTGAGGATGAGTCAGTGCAGCCAGCCAGTTCCTGTAGCCAGCCAGGGTCTCCCAGAGTTGAACACACAAGCAGACACCAGCTTCTCATCACTAACACTTGAAGCCAGACTAAATAGCTACATAACACTTCTCCCATCCAACAAGTAGCAGTGGTGCAGGTCGACCATCAAACGACATGTTTGAAGTGAACTTTGACTCATTTAAAAAAAAAAATGTAGCGTGTATTTATTTACCCGTTCAAAATGATTTATTTCATTTGTTATTCATGGTTTATTTAAATCAGGACGGATACGAGCACTAGACCATATTGAGTAAACAATTATCAGTTTATCAAAACGCAGCCTCTTTGAATGTGGAGGATCATCCATCAGTGATTGGTCAAATAAAAGTTGAATGCATACAAACGAAATCTGCATCTGCCAGATTTATTCCGGCACTTGTTGTCTATTCAAGGTCACATAACAGAGAGAATACAACATGTGTAAATAGAGACCGTGTGGACAGGGGGGCGGTGTCTTACCCTGGTTCAGGGTGGAGGTGCTGTTGATGTCTCCGGAGATGAAGGAGGATTCGGACTGCTTCCTCACTGTGTCGTTCCACATCCTCCTGATACGACTCTGGAGGAGGTAAACAACACACGCATTGTATGAGAACAACTGTTAACCCCGACGTCAGTTCCATGCAACAGAAAGAGAGCACAACTCTACTTGAGGCATCAAGCAAACGCAACGGATTACAAGAACCACTTCCAAGACTGACGCAGGAAAAACAAAATAGATGCATCCGAAATGACACGCTATTCACTTTTCTTTTTTTTTTCTTACAAAAGTAGGGCACTATATAGGGAATAGAGTGCCATTTCAGACCCAGCCACAGTGTATTGAAATGACCTTCAACACTGATGTCCTTCCGTGTCACCTCTACATGCTAGCATGCAACAGGACACCAAGGCGTAGGCGCTCCCTTTTCACTCTCCGGGGCAAAGAAAGGAAGGCTATTTCACACAAGGGGATTGGACTGTCCACCTCTAACTCAACACTAACACTCTCCCCTCTATGTTAGCATGCAACAGAAGAAGAAAAAAAGCCTTTCCCTTCTATGCCGCAAACCAATTTCCCCTGGGGGACTAAAAAGCTATACTGAAGTACACTACAGTACTGCTCTCAATAGAAAGAAAGGTTTGAGAGAAAGTGTATTCCAGTGTTCATGCTGCTCCTCGACGTGCTAGCATGCAATAGGAGAAGGAGAAAAAAAAACCAGGAAAAGAACTCTCCTTTCACTCTCAAAAGCAAGAAAGGACAGAAAAAAAAGGTATATATAATTCAACTTCCCGCTGCTGTACTGTACCTAGTATGTACTGTACCTGTGTGGCGGAGGAGTAGCGTGCGGTGGATCGAGACGTGGCTGTCTTGGCCGAGCTGTGGGACCCTTCAGAAGGCAGACCTCCGCAGCACTGGGACTGGCGGAAGCATTTGCTGTACTCTTTACGGACCTGCAGCGGGCACAGGATCAGGGCAGAGCGACAGAGACACAGTGAACTCAGAGACACCACAACCGTGAACAGTCGACTCCAGAGCGATAGAGAGAGGAAGCTGCCTCGATCCTGCAACAAAGAGCCACAAAATAAATACATTTATCAAATGCCACCGAGCCGACAGCAGCAGTTCAAATGGCGTGTCTTTGGAGATAGCCCTATCACTGCTACCGCGATGACACATTCAAATACCACCATAAGGAGGGGGATTTTGCACAGGGACAAATACAACACGGAAGGTGTTACTTCTATCAGAGATGGTCTTAAATGTCAAGAGACAGACAGCGGACTGAAAAGTATACATTTTGCATTGGACTTCTGTACACACAGATACCTTCTGTTATCTTACTCCTGTGGGAAACTAGACATAAAAAAAAGGTTATTTCCCACCTCTGGTGAGGAAAACTTATAGTCAAACGTTGATGTACAAAATGTTGTCGCATTATCTTTGTATATATGTCATATGTATTAAATCCTTACCTTTTTCTGGAGGAGGCAGTGGAAGATAAAGATGAACATCCCTTGCAGAGTGTTGAAGATGGTGAAGAGGTACGCCATGACCACGGAGGATTCGTTGAGGAAGAACAGGCCAAACGACCAGGTCAGACCCAGGAGGAAGAGCAGGGCAAACGCCCCAAGCACCCAGGATCTGAAACACACACACACACACACACACACCACACACACACACACACACACACACACACACACACACACACACACACACACACACACACACACACACACACACACACACACACACACACACACACACAATATTGTTCCCAATCATTAATAATAAACTGGGCAACTTCCCTAATTTCATCTTTCATTGACTTGAAGTTTCTCTCTGTTCGGTTCCTACGGATTGGTTCTGTGGGGAAAGAAGGAGGCTGTGATATTCTCTATTTCTCCTTCTGGACACGTTACACAGTATATACAGTGCAACTCATAAAAGCTGATTCGTAGATTTTGGAATGAGAACTTCCACAGAGTCTCTGACAGAGTCTAAATAACTATGTTTCCTTGGCCTTCCTCGGGGTTGGCTGGTTAAACAGAAACAGCAAACACAGCAGGTTTCTCACAGGAGGTCCAGGAGAAGCCTAGAGGAAATCAGATAACCAATGGTGAGTTCCCTCTGGCAACGGCTGGCACAGGGAGCCATCGATGCACAGGAGAAAAAAGAGTGAGCAACCCTGGACAAGAAAGAGAAAAGAGGAGACCAGTGAAAACCAGACACCATTGTACCACGTCTTTGAGTTCCAGAGAGAATCCAAGAACAGAAGTTAATGCAAACCCCAAAGAGAGAGATGCTGCAGACTAGTTGTGCTTTTGTGTCATTGTGTACATTTTTCGTTATTTGAAAAACGCTGGCTCTTTATGGTTGTTGAAAGTCAACCAACTGATCATTTCAATGTCTTGTGGAAAGTTACCAAATCTAACTTTGCTGGACTAAATAAGTGGTCGATTAGAGGTGGACTCCAATTAATGACAGTTAATGAGTTTTGGGTCCTTTGAATAAATGATTTGTTTGAATTAGCCACTATCTTTGAACGCAGGCTCTCTTTAAATTACATTCTTAACCAGGATAGCACGGCTCAGAGGTCAATTAAACCATTTTGCTGGTATTAAAACCCGAAAAAACAAAATGAATAAAAAATATTTTATTACATGAAGTCCAAAACACAACACAGGAATGGCACATGTCATTCTGTCTCACAGTTACTGTTTGACAAGTATTTTAGGACAGAAACTGTCTAGGGACTTTTCTTTTATCCAATTCGCTGGATTGAGTGGATGTTTGAATAAAGATGTGGGCACAGCTCCAGTTCCTCCCCCACCACCCTTAAATCATATATATTTGAGCTAGGGTTCCAGAGGAACCTGAAAATGATGCCAACACAGAGCGACTAATACAAGAGGTCAGGGTTGCAGTTCTGAATAAATAAAAGAGGCAATATAAACCCTGCATAGCGCAAACACGGCCCTCATAAACACCAACTAAAAAGGCAACACGTGAGGATAGAATCTGAAATAAATATATATTTGTCCACTCCAGTTATAGGTAACTGAGATATAATTCCAAAGGTCAAATACACCAAATTCACCCTTTAACATTACACAAGCAAGGCCATGGCTGGGAATAGGACAGCACACAACGCTTTGTTTCCCCACTTAAAACTGAGCTGACACAACCAGTAATACCAGCTTTCACATCACCTCCAGAGACCCCCTCCCCTCTCACCTGATACCGCCCAGCCGGGTCGAGTCGGGTTTCATGGAAGTGGAGTGCTTCACCATCTTGTACATGGTCACCACCAGGATGATGAGGTTGAGCTGTCAAAACAGAGGCACAGCGAGCTTAGCGCATCACATTGGGGCGTGGCATTCATTCCATGGTAGGCGCAGCAATGCATGTCGACTACATTTCGTGGCAACTTAAAACCACAAAAAGGGCGATTTGCACTCAGAAACAGGACAAACTCTCCGAAATGTAACTGGCAGCATGTCCCCTGCACGTTTTAGTGAGTTTCTGAGATCATGCATGGTAATTATGCTTAACCTGTAGTGATTGTGGCACAATCGCAAGCGTCAGCGTTAGGACGTTTTACCAAGAGGGATATGAAACATTCAAGCTCCCGTGCAAATGGTAAAATAGACTGCCTCCCAAAAGTGAGAATAGAGAGGTTTGTGGCTTAGCTTCGGTCTCCAGCCCCACTAAAACTGGCTATGATAAAGTGCCTTGGGAAGCCCCTTCCCACTCCCATGGCTGATGCAACGCACAACCTCAGGCCTTACTTAGCCAAGCAGGCGGGTGCCAAACGCAGAGTGTTATTCCTCACCGAGAGAGAAAGAGAGAGCGAGAGTGTAAATCTAATACAGCCAGAACAGAACAGAACAGAGAGAGGGTGGAAAAGACAGAGCAGAGCGCCATATTTTTTAAACAAACGTCTAGAGCCAGGAAAAACAGCTCCATATTCTAAACTATACATTCAGAGAGGTTTCCATGACTTCAGGATGTTTTTTCTATGAGAGGGGGGGGGGGGGGGGGGACACTTAAATTTGGCTCAGTCACTACCACATTAAAACCTCACCCAAAAAACTATTTAGTAAATATTATATATTATTTTTATAGTTCTATTTAAAAAAAAAACATATCTTGCATTATAAATTATTCAAATCTTCACCATAATCTGCCCCCCAGCCTATTTATTCTGAAACCTGACCAATCTTTCTGAAAGGAAATAAATGACAAAAACTTTATGGGTTTGCGAGAACACAAAGCAATACTGTTCTAGCAGAGATACGGTCCCAAGTTTATTAAATACAATATATTTGTGGGCTGAATTTTATGAAAGCTGTTCACTCTACAACATGAATACACCAGTCCAGTAGAGCCGTAGCTATGTACTTCCCTTTAAAAAAATAAACCAATAACGTGTGAAGAAAGACAGAAAGAGGGCAGAGACAGAGAGGCATAGAGGGAGAGGAGGAAATACAAATAAGGGGGTTTAAGATCAGAGCGATGTGGAGTTTTGTCTCCTAGCCACTAGGGCCGATTTAGGTCTGCATGAGTTGAGTGGTTGGAGATGCATTAACACAGCCACCAGAGTCGACAAAGATCTGATGAGACAGGCAGGCAGGTAGGTAGGCAGGCATAGAGGCAGGCGGGCAGGTAGGCAGGCAGGTAGGTAGGCAGGCATAGAGGCAGGCAGGGAGGCACCGAACTGTACATGTCCTTAATTCCCCCCGCATCCCACTATCTACAGAAACCAGAACACACTTTTTCTTGGGTATCTATGCACGGCGCGTGCTGTATAAACACAGTATGTACACATTTACACTTGTCTTCTGTGCGAATAATACAATGTATGTGTGTGTGAACTCCATGCAGCCTGGGTGAAATATTAAGAGGTGAAGACGGAGATGTCCGTGGAACAGGGATTGGCTGCAGATGCGTCATGATCCTCGGCAGGGCCAGGGGGTTGTGGGTAATGGCTGTCTGGCCCACCCACTCATTACTTCCATGTTCATCCGTCTCTCCCCATCTCCCTCAACCCCCTCTGTCTAACTGAGCAAATGACCTTCATGCCTGAGATTGTCTCTTATCCTCCTACTCCTCGACTGAGTGTGTGAAAGGGAGGAATTCTGCCACAATGCGCAACTCTTTCCACAAAAAAAACTGCTAAGCTGTTGACTGCTGCTCACTTGACTAGACTGAATTCATAGGACTTTACAGCTGAATGGCTGCTGATGTCCTCATGTCAGATATAATGGACCACTTTCCTTTCACGCAAATTGATCAGCGAAAGCAAGAGATAAGTGACCAGACGAGAAAAAATATATATATAAAAAAATACATGTATTTTTTTCCCCACTGCACATTTCTTTGAGGAAAACAATTTTGGGGATAGATAGACATATTAAAACAGAGACGCAGGCATACTGTATGAAACATACACACACACACCGGATTTACATTCCCACACACACACACACACACACACACACACACACACACACACACACACACACACACACACACACACACACACACACACACACACACACACACACACACACACACACACGCACACACGGCTTACCATGATAATGAATGTGACAGGTCCTATGAAGCTCCAAATGAAGTGGTTATCCACCCTCAGCCAGCAGCTGCAATGGGACATGGTCATGTGATCAGGTGATAGCCATCCCTCAAGAGCAAATGAGCTATTCTGGCTCTCCCACTGTGACTGTAACATCTCTGCAATTACATTCTAAGAACACAGCGGCAGTTGTTACATCGTATCCTACTGATCACTAACCAGCTTGGCTTCTGGACGAGATAGATGGCATGATTATATAGCTTCTACAGCAATAGAACAGTGATTTATTTACCTTCGTGACCAAAGAAGAGAGAGAACCTGACCTTGAACACATTCTGGCTGCGAGCCACACAACAGCACTGGTATTGCCTGCACGGCTTCAGAGGCTACCAATGTCTACAATTGAGAGAGCAGTCTGGCTCTACGTTAGACTCTAAACAGTCAAAACGTGGTCACAAACAGTTTCAACAAAATGTGTTGTGCTGAAGCTACTGTATGTATCATCAGAGGAGATGTTGATTCAAATTCAGGGACTGTTGCACTACAGCCACAAAAATGTTTTTTTTTTTTTAAAAACACCCTATTTAAGGAAGGCTTACGACAAATCATAAGGCTTGTTCTTGGATAACGGCTACTGAAGAATAAAAGTTTGAAGGCGCAAAGGCAAGAGAGAAAAAAAGCTCAGAGAAAATACCAGACCAGCACAACCAACCAGCCAGAGAATTCATTAATGTAGTGGTTTTGCTCACAGCTTTTCTCTTTCCTCTCTGACAGGGTATAAATTTGCCAGGAGGCAGAGGAAGACTAGGGCCTGTGATGTAGCTCTCATTAGCACTGTGGGGAAGTAAAGGAGTCTTGATATGGAGCTGGCTGGCCTGGGAGACCTGATGCTCTCTGCACAAAGAAAGGAAGATAGATACTGTTGAATGCTCCCACAGTTTTATTGTGTAACGTTTCCACTTCAAGGTCTTCCTCAGACTCAACTTTTCGTACCCTGCACCTGAAGGTAACTGGATGTGCGTAAAATAGGGCTTTCAGAGTAAATCAGTTGACTTGCGCTAACTATTTGTAATTTTAGTGCAATTTTTAAAAATGTTTTTTTTTTTTTTAATTAAATTGTGTTGTCTGAAAGCATTAAAAATACACTGAAAACAACCAAAATACATCATCTATACAGCTAAAAATGACAATGCGATGTCAAAATAAGTTGACATTTAGGTTAAAGAAAGTGTGCTTTATCAATCTACTTGATTTTGCTTATCATTCCTTTGGACAAAATCAAGACGTCAATATCTTGTAATGCATTTGTATAAAATGTTTTCAAATTACAGCTCAATTCGAGCAAATTCTGAAATGACGGTTAATCACAGCAAATCCTGCGATTAACTCAATACAATGTTTTGTAGCGTTTGACAGCCCGAGCGGAAACATAAACTCCTGCATTCAGAGTCAAGCAAGATCACAAAGACCCTGCCTAAAGATGACATCTAGCGTTTACTTACGCCTTCTGTGTCCCGTAGCCGCGGTAGTCGATGGCGGCCGAGATTCCCACCACCGCGGCGGGAAAGAGGTAACCGGACACGTAATAGTACTTCCTGCGGGAGAACTCGCTTTCAAACACCTCAACCAGCATGAGGTAGAGCTGCACGCCCTCCAGGCACATCCAGGCAAACGCCGCCAGAAAGAAGAAATGAAGAACGCCCGCGATGATGGAGCACACCAGCTGGGAGCCGGGGACACATTTAGAGGTTACACACACAGAGGTAAAAGGACAGTGGCATTGAAACTGCATTGAGTCAATGGAAGAGTAAGAATAGATAACTGGAGCATATTCCCCTGGGAACAAAACAATTGTGCATCTAAGCCCACGCGGATACTTGACGGGGTGCCCATGTTCATTACCTTGGGTTCAGTCATGTTGATGCCCACGAGGAAGACGAGCTCGGCGATGAAGAGGTTGAGGCAGAGGTTCTTGTGGATGGTGTTGCGGTCGCTCTGCAGGCCCCTGAAGAAGCAGAAGGTGAACAGGCTGATGGCCAGACACACCAGAGACACAGCGATGCCCATCCGCGTTATCACCGTCAGCAGCAGCTCGTGGACACTCCCCTCCACCTGGTGGACAGGATAGAGACACACAGAGGGGGTTAGAACCAAGAACCTGGCGAATCTAGGACCTAACATGACATGGTTAGACCCCAAAAGCTTTTTTGTTGTTGTGATCACCTTTTTATTTTATTCAGATGGTCAGGGAATACAATGAGTAGGAAGACAGAGACATATCGTATCTAGCACAGAACAGCCGCCAACTTCCTGACTCAGGCCACTTTGTACAAATGCCATTCCCAACATGTATCAATATGTATTTTTTTTAACCTTTATTTAACCAGGCAAGTCAGTTAAGAACAAATTCTTATTTTCAATGACGCCCTAGGAACAGTGGGTTAACTGCCTGTTCAGGGGGCAGAACGACAGATTTGTACCTTGTCAGCTCGAGGATTTGAACTTGCAATCTTCCGGTTACTAGCCCAACGCTCTAACCACTAGGCTACCCTGCCGTACATAATCTGAAGTCAACTTGGAGCTAATATGACACAGTACAGAGATTTAACTCAAACTCTAGTTAACCAATGAGAAACACACAGCAGCCCAGCAGGGAGGGTTTACACTTAATCACCTGCCGGGAGACCTAAAACATGACAGACTTCATGTCCCCATCAATGAACCTTGACATAACACGACGTCCTGACTCACTGAGGGATTTCACTCAACATCTACTGTAGGAAACAGATGACATGTCTTTAGATCCGTGTACATGTGCCGGGCCAATGTAAAAAAAAGTCATTAGTAAGCTGTCACAGAGCTCTGTATCGTCGCTGGGTGAAGGGTTGATTGCAGTGTGTGTCACAACCCAGGAAAATGAACACATTACAATGTGGACATGTAGGCTATAAGACAGAAGCCTTCAACCATACAGAATATCACTCAGGGATAGTGGTCTCAACATGAGGTAATCCATTCCGTGACAGGGCTCATTTTTATTAAGGGCAGGCCAGGAGGAGTTGTAGTTGAGGTGAGTAGTTGGGTTGGTGTGACTGAGGGATGGCTTATATCACAGGCTCTGGTTTTTCCTTGTGGTGAAGGGTTTTAAGGTTCGGGGGTTTGCGAGGGGAAGACCGCGGGAAGAGTTCATGAGTCGGGACATGTTATTATATACGCCACAAACTTATGTTCCACGTTTATTACTGGGTAGGATGCTCACAGCACATGATATTTATCATGTAATTGGATTGTAATTGCATTTTGCTTGCGAATGGATCTCACCCACTTCACGTCGTCGAGTGGAAATGGAAAATAAAGAAGCACGACACCGTATATGTTCCCCCGTGTAGGATGTGCGTGAGTGCTACTAGTCACGGAACATAGGTCAAATGTCCTTTATTTCCAATAATGGCAGAGCTAACTTTCACTATCTTGTGTCTGCCATCTCTTGCGTTTTACTCCTGGCAAAGTAAGTGACAGCCTCCTTCTGTTTCTCTCCACATACATTAACAACATTCCTCTCCTCAACCCCCCCCCCCCTCACACCTCAAATCTAATCAACCTTGAACCTTGAATCCCAAATCAACCCCTAGCTCCTTATGGAGATCTGAGAGGATTGGATTGGTG
>NC_088228.1:32884766-32891117 GCF_036934945.1 Oncorhynchus masou masou
TTGTTAAAATTAAAATACCATTATTGGAGTATGTATGAAAATTATGAGTTGCAAAGAATGAATGGTATTGAAGATAATAATTTATTTTATTTTTTTTATAAAAAAAAAAATAGGCTCGGTCACTTTGGTTTTTCTTTTTTCCTTGTTTTGGAAGAGAGAGAAGAGAACGTGAGACGGGTGTGCCATTCTCCTTGCGGAGATGGTGCAAAATTCATCAACACGGTCGGTCCCTGGGATTGGGCTGGTCAACACGATTCGGTTTGCTTGGAAGGAAAAGGAGTTGGAGCCTTTAGGACGGGAAACTTTTGGAAGGACAATATTGATGGGGATTTTAAAGCTGACGGTGAAGGACGTGTTTTGCTTCCAAGGCAACTCGTTGGAGGGAGCATACGACGTGGCACTAAATACAGAGGAGAAACATGATGATATCCTGAGAAGGGCAAGAGCAGTGGGAGGTGAGAGGCCGATGATTCACTATGAAATAACAAGCCTGGCGAGGAACAACTTTAGGGTTGTAACTGTCAACATTTACAACCCATACGTTAAGGACGAAGAGGTGAGGGCCTTTCTGGGGAGATACATGGATATCATCTCCTCAGCAAGGCACCTCAAAGACTACCTTGGGTTTTGGAATGGGAGGAGAGCCTTCCAGGCACCCCGGCTCGTCAGAGGTCATACGCGTCTGCGGCTGGGAGGGGGAGCAGGAGCGGGGGATGGGGGAAGAAGAGGAGGGGAAGGAAGCACGCCTCATGACCAGAATACAGGTCCAGAGGGGAAGGCCGCAAGGAAGGAGGAGGAGCAAGAAGTGGAGGATGGAAGAGAAAAGGAAACAGAGGGCACGGGAGTAGGAGAACCAGGAAAAGCGGCGGAAGAAGGCAACCGAGTGGAGGAGCATGAGAGAGAAGAAAGCGAGGGAGGGGTGGTGGAGAAGGAGACGGTGGAAGAGCAAGTGGACTGGGGGAGAGATGAGGGGTATGGTGGAGGAGCTGGCGGGGGGAGGGTGGTATCTCTCCCTGCCGCCATCATCAAAGAAAGAGGAACAGAGGAGAATCGATTGGCCGACAGTGAAGAAAGGGGATGGCCAAAGCGATGGGGGTGGGAGAAACCTCTGGGTTGCTGGTTCCCCAGGTCCTCAGCCAGGTGGGACACCTGCAAGACCCAGGACTGGAAGTGCAGGAGATGGGGGTTTTTGTTTGGGGACTCAGCCTCCCCTATTTTTCAAACCAGCTGCAGCGCTGGGGGAGGGGAGGTGTGGGAGTAGACCCAGGGTGCAGGGCACCCGGAGCCAAACACTATTCCTGCATCCTGGTTGGCAGAGATGGAGGAAGAGGCGTCGAGAGTACGGATGGTGTTATCACGGTAGATATGGGCAGGGAGCATCCCAGACAGATACTCCTGGTTTATTTTTTCTGTCTGGGTTTAGTATTTAGTGTATTACATGTTTTTTTATTTTATTCTTTCATAGGTCTAATTTTACTTTTGTTAGTTTAAATGTAAGGGGTTTAAGGGATTTGTTAAGAGGAGGGCGGTTTTAGTTATTTGGAGGGTGTGGGGTTTGATTTTGTTTTTTACAGGAGGTTCACCTGAGGGATGGAGGGGATGTTAGTAGGTTTAACCTCTTGAAACTCTGGGGCGCTATTTCATTTTTGGATGAAAACAGTTGTTCCGTTTTAAACAAGATATTTTGTCACAAAAATATGCTCGACTATGCATATAATTGATAGCTTTGGAAAAACACTCTGAATTTTCCAGAACTGCAAAAGATATTGTCTGTGAAATGCCCTAGAACAGGAGCTACAGGCAAAACCAAGATGAAACGGCAACCAGGAAATGAGCAGGATTTTTGAGGCTCTGTTTTCCATTGTCTCCTTATGGCTGTGAATGCGACAGGAAGAGCCTGCCCTATCTATCGTTTCCCAAGGTGTCTGCAGCATTGTGACGTATTTGTAGGCATATCATTGGAAGATTGACCATAAGAGACTACATTTTCCAGGTATACGCCCGGTGTCCTCCGTCGAAATTGGTGTGTCATTTTTCAACTGCGTATTTTTCCATGGGATTCTGAGGAAAGCAGGCTTCCACGAAACGGCATATCAATGAAGATATGTGAAAAAACACCTTGAGGAATGATTCTAAACAACGTTTGCCATGTTTCGTCGATATTATGGAGTTAATTCGGAAAAGTTTGACGTTTTGGTGACTGAATTTTCGTTCGTTTCGTTTGTTAGCCAAATGCTGATGCTGCAAAACGGGCGATTTCTCCTACACCAAGATTCTTTCAGGAAAAACTGAACATTTGCTATGTAACTGAAGTCTCTCCTCATTGAAAACATCCGAAGTTCTTCAAAGGTAAATTATTTTATTTATTTGGTTATCTGGTTTTTTGTGAGAAAATGTTGCATGCTAAATGCTGCGCAAAATGCTAAGCTGGCTTGCAATACTCTTACACAAATGCTTGATTTGCTATGGTTCAAAAGCATATTTTGAAAATCTGAGATGACAGTATTGTTAAGAAAAGGCTAAGCTTGAGAGCTTGCACATTCATTTAATTTCATTTGCGATTTTCATAAATAGTTAACGTTACGTTATGCTAATGAGCTTGAGGCTATAACTGGATACAGGTTTTTTCATAGCCAAACGTGAACAAAACGGAGCGATTTTGTCCTACACAAATAATATTTTTTTGAAAAACTGAACATTTGCTATCTAACTGAGAGTCTCCTCATTGAAGTTCTTCAAAGGTAAATGATTTTATTTGAGTGATTTTCTTGTTTTTGTGAAAATGTTGCTGGCTGAATTCTAGGCTAATAGCTATGATAGCTATCAATACTCTTACACAAATGCTTGTTTAGCTATGGTTGAAAAGCATATTTTGAAAATCTGAGATGACAGTGTTGTTAACAAAAGTCTAAGCTTGAGAGCAAATATATTTATTTCATTTCATTTGCGATGTTCATGAATAGTTAACGTTGCGTTATGCTAATGAGGTTGAGGCTATAAATAGAATCCCGGATCCGGGATTGCCCGACGCAAGAAGTTAAGAGGGAGTGGGACAAGGGGTGTCGGTTTGGGGTATTGGGGGTGCACTCATCAGGGGTAGGAATTTTGTGTGGGCACAGGGAGGTAAAAGTGGAGGGTTCTTTTGTGGTGATGCAGGGGAGGGTTATAGGGGTGGATGTCACGATAAGGGATTGTACATTTAGATTAGTGGTGGTGTATGGGCCACAGGTGGTGGCAGACAGGAGGGAGATGGTGGACTCTCTGGCGCCCCTGTGTGTCACAAATAGGAAATTAGTGATAGAGGGGTTTTTTAATATAGATTTAGGAATAGGGGGATAGCAGAGCAGGCGCCATCACCGGGCTAATGGCTTGCCATGGTCTGGTTGATGGTGGCCTGCACACTACTCCAAAAATGGCCGGTCCTACATGGCGCAACTCCAGGGGGGTTGAGCGGAGGCTCGACTATATTTTTGTACCCAGGTCTTTGGGTAAGTTGTCTGGGCGGCTATTGCCTGTTTTCTTTTCAGATCACGACGGGGTGCTCCTGCAGGTGGGGTCGCCAGTCTGCCTCTTTGGTAGGGGGTACTGGAAGTTAGATCGGGATGTGCTGGAGGAGCAGGCTTTTGTTGACGGTTTTTTTGGTTTCTTTTGGAGGTTTGAAGGCCTCCGGACCATGTGCGAGAGGGTGTTAGAGTGGTGGGAATTAGTTAAGGTGAGGATTAGGGCTTTTATAATAGGGTATTGTAAGAGGAAAAAAAGGGAGGAGAGGAGGGAGGTGGATCGTATCCAAAGGTTAATTGAACTCAAGTACGAGGCAGGCAACCTCGGCGGGTCTTTTGACTGGGAGAGATGCGCAACCCTAAAGGCGCAGCTCAGGGAGTTGCAGGAGCGGAAGGCACAAGCTTTCCTGGAGCATGCGCATAGTGGCTTTCTAGAACACAATGAGACTTGTTCTGCTATGTTCTTTGAGTCGGTTAGGGCCAGACAGAGTAGGAAGGTAATGCATGGCTTTAGGGAAGAAAATAGTAGTATAGTTAGAAAACCAGAGGATATGGTCAGGGTGACAACTGATCATTTCCAAGGTTTATTTAAGGAAAGGGAAATAAATGTAGAGCAGGGAAATGTGTTTTTAGAACACTTGACCAGGCAGTTGTCGGAGGACATTAGAGAAGTGATGGAGGCCCGGATCTCACTAGAAGAGGTTGAGAGCGCTCTTAGGAGGATGGGAAAAGGGAAGGTGCCTGGGATGGATGGGCTGCCGGCTGAGTTTTATCTCAAGTTTTGGGGTATACTTGGAAAAGTGGTCCTCGAAGTCTTGAAGGCCATCCTTGAGACGGGGGTCCCAGGGGGATCAATGGCTGTTGGTGTGCTGTCACTTTTATATAAGTAACAGACCTTGGCAACTGGCGGCCGTTGACCATGCTGTGCATAGATTACAAGCTATTTGCAAAGGTTTTAGCAGACCGGTTGAGTACAGCCCTTCTCTATGTCGTCCATGAGGATCAGACGTGCGGGGTAGAGGGCCGCTCTATTAGATGGAACCTACAGTTAATCAGGGACTCCATCGCTTGGGTTGAAGATAGAGGACTGCCTTTAATGGTAGCAGCGCTAGATCAGGCGAAAGCTTTTGATCGCATGAATAGATCTTTTCTATTCAGAGTGTTAGGTCGATTAGGATTTGGGGAGAAGTTCATAGGATGGATTCGTACATTATATGTCAGAGCGGGGTGCCGAGTTAGTGTAAATAGTCACTTGGGTGACGTTTTGACCTCTCGTCTGGGGTCAGGCAGGGGTGCCCACTCTCGTCTCTCCTCTTCATTCTGTACATGGAGCCTCTGGGGGCTGCCATTAGGGCAGACACATGGGTGGAAGGCATGTTGATCCCTGTAAGTGGTGGGCTGCGTGTTAAGATGACGCAGTACGCCGACGACACTTCCTTGCTGCTGTGCAAGGACTCGTGCCTGACAAGGTCCCTTGCCATCATTGGGGATTTCACCCGAGCGTCGTGAGCGGTTCTGAACCATGCAAAGTCTTCCATTAAGTTTTTCGGAAGATGGCGCGGTAGAACGGATGTGCCCGGGGGTTATCTCTCTGTGAGGGGGCCCTAAGGATTTTCGGGGTCCATTTTGAGACCACCGGCTCAGCGACGCTGAACTGGAACATGGCTATCGCAGTGGTACAGAGGAAGCTAGCGATGTGGAAGGTTAGGTATTTGTCTTTTATGGGCAAGGTCCTGGTCCTAAAGGTGGATGTGTTGCCGTCTCTTTTGTATCTGGCGTACATCTACCCATTGCCGGCTTGTCTGAGGAGGCCTCTAGTGAGGCTTGTGTTTCAGTTCATGTGGATTGGCAGGTACGAGTGGGTCACTAGGGCACGCATGCTCTGTCCCATCGGGGAGGGAGGTAGGAGGGTACCACATCTCCCTCTCAAGCTGGACGCAATTTTGTTTCTTTCTTGTTAACGGAGCTTGCTCATCCAGTCATACACCCGTCCGGTTACCTCCTGCCGGTGTTCTTTTCGTATCAGGCGAGAAGCGTAATGGTGTGGTCTAACACAGGTCCTCGGGCGGAACAGCTGCCGTGGCACTTTGGCCATGCGGCCAAGTGATTCCGTGCGCACCCTGAGGTTGAAGTTGCCCGAGTAGGTTTAGATCACAGGCACCTGTACGAGGAGGTCAGACAGGCACGGAGTCCGGCGCCTGTAGTGGGCATCTCGGCAGTGTTCTGGGAGGGAGTGCAGGCGCGGGGCCTGGACAACAGGCTCAAGGACCTGAATTGGTTGAGCATCCACAAGTGCTTGCCGGTACTTTCCATCATGTACCGGCATAGTTTAGTGCAATCCCCCACCCGACCAAGATCCTCTTGTGGCAGGGAGGAGACTGTTCGCCATGTCTTTTGGGACTGTGCCTTTGCCAGAGTAGTATGGGCTAGGGCACGGGTGTTGTTAGGTTTGGTAAGAGGGGATTTTGTATTGACGTGGGCCAGGTTAGAGAGAGGTGTAGGGAGAGCGAGAGGGACGGATAGGGACAGGTTTCTGCTCTGGCTTCTCATGAGTCTCTTTAAACGGGGGCTGTGGGAAGCCAGGCAGAACATGGTGAAGACAGGGAGAGATTGTGGGGTGGAAGGGATAGTGAGGAGGGTGGAAGGAGATTTGAGTGGGAGGATGAAGAGGGAGGAGAGGAAGTGGGGGCAGCATGCTGCCCGGGAGAGGTGGAAGGGGGGTTTAGAGCTGGGTGTCATTTAGATTTGTAAGGGGATAAATTAGGGACGGGGAGATAGGGAAAGGTAGTTTGTAGGATGACGGGGAGGGAAGATGCTCCCCTGAGGTTTTGTTTGGGGTTTTTGTTTAGTT